>NC_034438.1:1679184-1680534 GCF_002078875.1 Numida meleagris
GGGAGGGAGGAAGGAAGATGACCAAATGATCACGTAAAAACACTCAGTGAGACTGTTCTCAGCTAGAACGTGCATGGTGCCCAAAAAGCACACTCTGCCTAACTGCCCTGAAGAAAAGTTGCTTGCATTCTGTCCCTCCTCTTCTGCCCCATCCAGGCTTGGATGTGGATCTGCCACTGTGTAGTCAGCAGTGCAGGGTTCAGCTGGCTGTTGGGGTGAGTTTGGGGCATGTGGGGTGCAGAATGCCCTTTCCCACCTTCTCCAGCTCCGTACAACAGTCACCCCAGTGGCAGCTCCGAGGTGAGCTGATTGTTTGCTTTTAATGCACAAAATAAATTTTAAATAAAACCAAAGGCATCCCCCTAAACATCGTGTTTTTACAGAGGGACATTTCAAGGCAAGTTTTACACAGGTTTAGCCCAGAGGGAAATTAAACTCTACATGTAAATGGAGATTACACACAAAGGAATCCATTACTTTCAATATTTCTCAGCAGGAGGGTTCAGAGTTATTTAAATAAGTTTAGATATTAAACCTAAAGTAGCCATTAAAGGAATGTGGATTTGTTTGCCTAGTTTTTATAGAAATCTTCTCTTTTTTTTTTTTCCAGCTGACTGAAAAATCCATTGCTTGCATGATGGTGAATATTTTTAATGCATAGAAAATCAAAGAACTTTCAATGTAGTACTTCCTTTGAATTTTTAAGCACCAAATTACAGAATACTTATTACAGCAAAATGTCTTCTTTAGGAGAGATTAAACTGCAAACATATTCCTCACTTTTTTTCCCTTTTCCATCTATTCTTTAGAAGAAAGCTAATATAAACACTGACATTAAACCATATTGGCTATGTAAGGCACTTTGATTGTCATTGAGATTATTTTAAAAGTTATTTAGGTCCCCACGTTACATCTTTGCAACTGCATGGAAAACGTTTCGCCATGTTTCTCTTTGCAACATTTCTTTGGGGATTCATAAATATTGATTGTACCGTAAAAAATTGATGGAATCTCGAAACAGACTGCAGTCTTGGTAGCTGGGGAATTTACTCAATTTTTCTCAATAGCTGCAGTCTATAAAAAGAGGAGATTTTGCAAATTGTTTCTCACCTTGTCTTTTTAGTATTTAATAGCTCTCAATTCTGCAGCCTTCTGAAGCATGCACCGGGTGCGTTTTCCATCAAAGCTGTATCAGGCCTATTCAAAGGGAATTAAAAGGCAGGGAGTCACCAAGGGGTTAAGCTGCTGCTGTGCTGGCAAGCACCAATTCCATTCCTGGTGGCAGTGTAGAGCTATCACAGTGCTTGCAGTGTGAAAACTTTTGTCAAAAAATGTCATAATGAGCATGTA
>NC_034438.1:1687649-1690467 GCF_002078875.1 Numida meleagris
GGGGGGGGGGGGGGTTAGGAACAGAGATCTCTCTGTCTTGATGTAAAAAGAAAAGTAAAAAAAAAATGAACCACAACATTTTGGTAAGTGGTATAAAAAGGAATGCTGGGAAGGTAGGGCACGAAAAGCAGCAGCATCTTTGCTTTTCTCCTACTTCAGTTAATCAGCACCTTGTGTATTAACAGGAGTAAAAGGGACTTGAAGGCATTGGCAGAAACCCAACCTGACGCCACCAACTTAACTTATCCCTGCCTTTCCATGCTTTCTCAAAGCCAGTCCTGAGCTCTGCAAGGTTTAAACAAAAAGCTGGTGTACTGCTGGCCAAGAAGCCCAAAAAAGTCTCTTTATAAGAAGACATCACTGTGTCCAGAAGAGCTCTTCACAGGGTGTCCATCAGATCCACCCAGGCGACTACAGGGAACTATCTGCTCAGAGACTAATGGATTTACTCATTGGGTTTCCCCTTTTTATGGAACCACAATATCATTAAGATTGGAAAAGACCTCCAAGATCCCCAAGTCCAACCCCAGCCCATCCCCTCCATACCCACTGACCATGTCCCCAAGTGCCACATCTCCATGATTTCTGAACACTTCCATGGACGGTGACTCCACCACCTCCCTGGCAGCCTCTGCCTGTGCCTGACCACTCTTTTGGAGAAGAAATGTTTCCTAACACCCAACCTGAACTTCCCCTCGCACAGCTTGAGGCCATCACCTCTCATCCTATCATTGTTACTGGGCATCAAGACTGTAATTCTGGGTTCAAGCTGGGCTGGTGGTGGAGCACCAAACACCCGGGGACATGTGATCAGGATTTCCACCCACATGATGGGGCCCATGGGCACACAACGGGTCTGTGTATTATTAGGTCTTGTTCATGGCTTCCCCATCATGCCTCGCTGGGCCAGGACAAGATGAGTGGTCTCTTTTCATTGCCAAGCATGGGTGCATCTTCAAAAGTGTTGGCTTGAAAGGCTGCGGATGATAACGCCTAAGGGCGGCTCTGCACAGATTTTTTACAGCCATTTCTGTGAGCCCCAGGCAACTGCAGCCCCATTCCTTTCATCGCCACTGCATCAGGATACCCTCATGGCATCATTTAGCAAAACTCCCTTGAGTTGAATTTGTGTGATTCTAGGTTTCTCACTCAGTTACTCCACTGCAGAATGCTTTTTTTTTTTTCCATTTCCTTAAAGCTCCATATCTCTGTCAAGGGACTGAAATACATCCTGATTGAAGTTTTCTCCTAGAGACGATAGAAATGTGTTCCTCTGAAAGTGCCTGTCTTTACTTTTTCCAGCCTGCCAGTTGCACTATTTTGTTGGCTTTCCTTAGGCTGCTTTACCCAACATAGCAGTTCCTATTTTTACACATTTTCTGCTTAGCTCCAGACCGAGTTTCCCACCCCTTAGTTTCATCTCATGCTTCCTTAAAGAAAAATGGAAAAGATCGGAGAAATCTTGTCTCCCAGTGAGAAGAGGTTGTGCCATCAAACCATGGTGTGATTCCATGAAATGCAACATCTGTAGGAATACTCTCAGCAAAATTCATTAAATTATTTTATCCTGGGAGATGAGACCATTCTACCAGCTCCTGCAAAACAAACCACATGAAGAACAAAGTACAGGTGTGATCACTGCCAGAGCAGAACCTAAACTCTTTGCTCCCTTCTCCCCTTTTGGACACCAGTCTTCTCCAAGCTCTGGTCTTCACTTCCCTCCATCTCCTTTTTTTTTTTTCTGCTGGGATTGTGGCAAAGGTATTTTTTTCTTCTGATTTCTTGGTGTATGGTGATGGTCATGATGACGATCTCTGCCACCACCAAATTCCCCCTCTCAAACTCAGCATTGAGGACCATCATCAACATTTAACATTATGTTAATCCTTTCCTCACTTGGAGCCTGGCCAGTTCATTTTCATGGTACACTGCTCGTTTCCAGTTTCTAACATAGTTTTAAAGTTGCATTAAATAAAGAATGGATGTAAAAATCAAATTAATTACTGGCCACTCCATGCTACTTAATTTTAAGACTCCCATTCCACCAGTATTTCTTGTAAGCACAACAAGCTTCAGAGTGCCAGGATGGCTGCACTGCTCTTAAATACGTTGATTAGAGGCAAATGTAAAATGGGGATAAGTGTTCGAATATTGATTTGCAATATTATTTGGAGCAGTTATCTGCAGTTTTACAGAAAGCATCTGCAACTTGAGGTAGCACCTCAGGTAGTACCTAAGGTAGCAAAGAAGAAAGAATTGAGAGCTTTGCCTCTTGAATTAGAAGTAAATATCAACTGTGCTTAGAATCATAGAAAGGGATCATAGAATGATTGGGTTGGAAGGGACTTCAAAGATAATCCTGTTCCAACCCCCTGCCATGGACACTTCTGTAGCTAAATAAAAATAATAATGAACAAAACACTCAATTAGACAGAGAAATATTATGATCTGCTATTTTTCAAAGGATTTGTTGGACTTCAAAACTGTTATTTTATTTGTAGCTTGTCTGTTCACTCACCACAGAATTCCAGTGCCATGATTTTATAGCTAGGTGGACAACAGGAATTTGCTAAAAATATGGTCTTTTTTTCACTGTATATGTTTTCAAGGCAGATGTAGGTTTTTGTTGGGAGAAGTGCTCTAGATAGCATTGCTTGCCAGGTCACAGCATTTTTCTTCTGTTCAACTCTGATCTGCCTGTCTTCACTGCGGAGAGATCTCTTCTTCTCTTTTCCCTTGCCTTGCCTTGCCTTGCCTTGCCTTGCCTTGCCTTGCCTTGCCTTGCCTTGCCTTGCCTTGCCTTGCCTTGCCTTGCCTT
>NC_034438.1:1690572-1745340 GCF_002078875.1 Numida meleagris
CCTTCCCTTCCCTTCCCTTCCCTTCCCTTCCCTTCCCTTCCCTTCCTTCCCTTCCTTCTTCCCTTCCCGCAGTGGTACAGAAGGGGTTACACCTGCACAGCCATTCTTCATGGCACAACTTCTTCCAGGACCCACACAAAAACTTATTAAGCAGCCGCCTGTCACCTCTCCTTAATAAATAAGAATCTCTTTTCAGCCTCTTTGTCTCCTTCACCTCTGGGGCCGGCGTCCTGTAAACACACTGCCAATTAAACCTCGCGTCTAGCAAGGCCACCGCTAATGAAAAGCAATAGAGAATTCACTGCCTTTTAATGAGGAAAACATGGCTTTTTACAGGGAACAATTTATTGGGCCAATTCCCCCCGTCCATCACCCTGGGGAGCCGCTGCCTTTTTTACCCCCCTGTTTGTTACTTTGTCAAGCGCGTGTAAAATTGCGCGCTGAACACAGAGGTGAAGGCTCTGACTCAATTTACGGTGTGACATCTCTGATCTCGCTCCCCGGATCAGTAAGCGATCCTGGCAATGATATGCATGGAAATTAATTACTGTGCCCGCCAGCGATGCAGCAGGGCCCGCCGTTGATAATAGCTCAGTTTGCAGGAGTTTGTTAGAGGGGCGGTGTGTCTGCTTCTGTTTGCTCACACGCAGACAATGTCAGCGACGTGCGAGCCTCCATCGCGCCGCGTCCGCGCGAGCTGCCAGGTACCCTTGGAAAAGGCACGGGGAAATGGGAGGCGTGCGGTGATGCTGTGGGTTTTGGAGAGTGGAAAGGCACTCTATTTAAGCAACAGGGATTCTCACCGAGCTTAGACGTTGAATGTGGTATATATCCAAATGAAAAATGGATTGAGTGGTCAAATTGTGCATAAAACAATTTGGTGAATAAACTCTGCCTAATCACCTCTGGGACCATACCGTCCATGGGTTAGCTCCTTTGGCTTTACAGCTCTTTTTTCCTAAGCTTTGCATTCCAGAGCTCTTGGCTGCGGTGTTCTGTCTGCTCCTGCCAAGAAGCATTGCTTTGCTGGTGGCTGCAGCAGGTTTACTTGGCATTATTCTCAACCGTTCTGGATATGAAGGGACCATGGCTCACCCAAGGGACATCTTTGACAGCAGCTCACCTGCTGCTTTTGGGGAAATAGCAGACCTGCCCCAAAACCATGCGGGACTCTCCTTCCGCCAGGCTATCAGGTAGTATGGTCCATGAGCTTTCTTGCACCCCCTTCCCGGAGCACCAAATCCACATGGGAAGTGGTGAAATCAGCCCTTTCCTGCTGGACAGGTGGGGGGATAGGAAGACAAATGGATGGATGGATGGATGGATGGATGGGTGGATGGATGGATGGGTGGATGGATGGATGGGTGGATGGATGGATGGATGCATGCATGCATGCATGCATGGAACGAGGGAGGGAGGAATGGGAGGGATGGAAGGATGAAGGGAGGCATAGAGGTACAGAGGGATGGAGGCATGGAGGGGTTCAGGGATGGAGAGCAGGGTCCAGCTCCTCGACTCTGTCTATTCCCGTTCCCACTTCTGCTGCTCCTGGCACTGCCAGATCTTGCACCTCGGTTTTCTGACTGTGGAATAAAGGAGAACACAGAGATTCAGTGCATTAGCAGAGACACCAGGCAAGCCAACTCAGCCAAGCATGGTCATTTCATGCCTTCAAGGTAGTTTCATTTGAAATTTGATGTATTTTTTATTATATTATTACTTATCCCTTTAGTGATGCTCTTTCCTGTTTGGTCCTCAGAACACTTTCATCTCGATGGAGTTAATTTGGAATCATACACAGCTGCCATTTCCACTTTGTGAACCTCCTGATTGTCTCTCTGTCTGACCATTGTTTTCCCAATGTATTTCAGTCTTTTTTCATGTTTCCTTTTAACTGATACCCTTCAAAATTACAGTTGGACTGGATGATCTTGGATGTCTTTTACAACCTTAATGATTCTATGGTTCTATGAAAATTAATATTTTTCTTTGTTTCTGAGCCATTTTGTAGAATTGTAGAATCTTCTATGTTAGAAAAGATTCTTAAGATAATCAAGTTTTGTATATTTTTAGAGACTTTGTTTCTTTTATGACTTTAAAGGATGTCATAATGTCTTTTCAGGATCAAACAAATAATATGTGATACCCAGGGTTCCCCTTCATCTCCAAACCCAGCTTTGGGGTACCAGTGCAAATCAGGGTGATGCTGCACTAGGTCCAAACAGGGTGGGATTCCTCCCAGAAGAAAATGCCCTCAAAAGAACAGGGAACACAGCCCCATGGTGGGCCTTTGGAGTCCCCACATGCAACCCAAGCTATTTCCTAGTTGGTTCTTCCTATTTACCCCCTGCTAGTGAAGTCTAGAAACTGTCTCATCTATATAAAAAGCCCAAGATTATTTCAAAGGTTCGGAAAAAAAAGTGGCGGAGGGATTGCTGTGAAAGATCATTTCTTTCTTAATGCGTCTGTTATATTCAGCTGCTTTAGCAATTAAACTTTTCCTTTATTTGTTACCCCTACAGACCCCTGGTTAGAATAGGATCCTGAAGTTGAGTCCGCCAGAGCATTGGGCTTACATGATTCAATTAACCTTTAAGGTAGCTCTGGAAGTTGGTACTCTAGGAGATCCTTTTGTTAATTGGCAGCCTGACACAGACAATTAAGTTTGATCAGATGAAGAGGGCATCGGGGACGTCATTAGCATACTGTACTGAAGACTACGTGGTGTGTAAAAGTTGTTTAATTTCTGCCAAGGAAGAGAGCGGGGGGCTGGGGGGACCCTCCTTGCACATCCAGCATTTTGCTTATTAAATATTTCATTTCCCTTGCCATAAGTATTGAATGTTCCCATTTTTTACCCCTCCTTTTTTTGGTTTCTTCCCCCTGCAGTGAAATCCACTGAATGCTCGTTCCTCTCTTATTAAAACTTCTGCACCCATTGGAGATATTGCATGAAAACAAAACAAAACAACCACAAAACCATAACAAAACAGAGAGACCAACAGAGAGATTTACTTCAGGAGAGACTGAAGTGTCCAAGTCCACCACTGGGTGTGAGTAGTCATGGTCTTGGGAGAGCCCACCAAGGTTCTTCCCTCTCCTGTGTTCTAGACGATGTTCCAGTTTGTTGCAGAGTCCAATGCATCTCTGTTCCCCGAGACCACACACAACTGTAGGGCAGTAGATGAAACCAAACCACATTTCCTGAAAAACAGAGCAGTTTCTGCATCTTTCTGTCTGGGAACCAGAGAAAAGGCATCTGGAAAGGGAACAAGGGACATAAACCCCCATAGACACACAGCATGGGAAGTTTCCATCTATACATGGGCAGACTCTCTCATTAGACTTGCACTGTTTCTCCAGCAATTATTATATATATTGCATAATTCTTATAGCATTAGCCTTGCTACATAAGTCATTAATGTGCTAAGACAGTGATAGCAGCAAATGGAGATCCTTATGCTAATAATATCGATGAGATTTTAGTCCTAATCCAGTGGGACATTTTTAGCCCTCTACTGCCATAACATTGTGTAATGGAAAGTTAATGGGAAGCTGCAGCGCAGAATGAGAATGCTGTGCTGTCTCACTGGCTAGACATGCTATGTTAAGAGTGTAGAGGAAGAACAACAGGCTCAAGATTAATCCAGACCTCTGTCCAACAGTGACCAACAGTCAAATCCCTGGGGAGGAGATAGGTAGGAACAGGATGAGCACACAGCATCTCCTCTCCCACCTCTGCTCAGAATAAGAAACCCAAGATTTTCATTTCACAGAATCATGGAATCACAGACTACCTCAAGTTGGAAGGGATCCATAAGGATCATCGCTCCCAACTCCTGAACTCTAAGCAGGGAAGCAAGAAAATTAAGCCTCCTTGGTCAGACATGGTCCTTATGTGAAGACCAGCAGGTCAGTGGTAGAACTTTCAGCCTTGCCACTTCAATGGATATCTGCTACTAAGATCCCAGGGAAATTGGTTCAACTTGGTTAATGCTGATATCCAAGGGACAACAACATTCATGGAATTTCAGGGAGCAGGGCTTGCTCATTCCAGAAATGGCAGAATTTGAATTCTCTTCAAATCCTTCCATTAGGACACTCTCAGGTAAAACTTTGCAGCATCATAAGCCTTATTTTACACTCGTATGCTCTTTGTATTATTGTAGTACTACAAGGAGAGATGAGCTGCAGGGACCCAGGTGGAATCAGGGACCATATCCTTCCTTCAGTGGTGGACAGTATCTTGAGGCCATCTCATGCTCCATACACCCAAGTTGGCCATCATATCTGAGATCAAACCTTCAGGAGTTCATGCAGTGGTTTGGGCGGCCTATGTTTTGTTCTGTGCAATTACAGAGCATAAACAGATCTCTACAAAGGGAGCTAAATGAGTCCATGTCTTATCTTGGAAGAAGACAGGTAAAACTATGGGAAAACACTTCCTTTCATTTGACTGAATATTTGTAAAACATTAAGGAGTCTCTTTGTAGAATCATAGATGTTTGAAAAGACCACTTAGATCATAAAGTCCAGCTGTCAACCCATCACCACCATCCCCGCTGCTGTTGTCACTTGCACAACTAAAGGAGAAATGTTTTTCCCCATCCAGGCAACTGTTGTCTTGTTGTTGCAAAAGTCTGCTTAGGTTTTCAGTCAAATGGTTGGAAATCTGGGATAGCAATCCTCACCTGGAAAACAGCACAAAGATTCACTCACAATCTATGAAGTTTTAGTCGATTCAGTGGGAAAGAAATAAAAAAAGGTGGAAATTTCATAAGGTTAGAGAGTATCCATTTGTATGTCATACAAAATGCTAAGGAAAGGGATAGAAAAGGTTGAGAGTCATGGGTTTTTACAAGTGGGCACTCACTGATGTCATAGAATCATACAATAGAATTATTTGAGTTGGAAGGGACTTTTAAAGGCCATCAGGTCCAACTCCCTGCAAAGCACAGGGACATCCTTTTTTTCTTCTTCTGAAGCATAAAGGAATAACTCTTGAGATGTATAGGCTGTACAGTTTCATTAAGATGACATAAGATCTTGGATAGATGATAATTTTATAATACCTTTGCATGCCACTGCTATTACTACTATGCTGCTTTATGGTGATGTTAATATACAGATGTTGCTTTAATCTGTTTTTTAATTTACTTTGTATATCCCCTACGTACATTTTGTCGTAAGGTAGTTTATTTTGCAGCAGCTCATCTATTTTAAAAGTTGTAGGTTTTTTATACTACTGCTAGCATGCTAATGACATTTATATGTGTGTTCTCCTTAATCTCTCCCCTAGTTACCTGGTACAGAGCACGGGTACGATCATTTCTCTGATGTTTCTAAGTGCTAAAAATTGTTTTATTAGGGGGATTTTATTTTAGGGTTTCATTTTTTATGTGGAGGTTTACTGAATACTGCTCGGCAGCATAGTATTTAGGTGTTGAATACCTTCCCCATGCTTTCACACATCCTTGCATTGTTACCCTCCGTCCAAGAACTCGGTGCTCCCTAGGAAGCTTTTAGGGATGAATCTGTAGATGGTCATGGACATAGAAATGGATGATTATCAAATCACCGGACATCACAGCTGAGTCTGGATTTGAAAATTCACATATTTATCATCAGCCAAGACTAAGACCAAAGATGAAGACTTGTATTGACTTGGAGCAGGAGTATTCTGGGGGTTTGTACCAATGGACAAAGTAGATCAAATTGGAGAATGAGGCTGGCACAAAAAATGAGAGGTACAATCTGGATTTCTGGCCTCAACTGGATTACCCTAGCAGCATCTAGGTGTGCATTTGGTTGCAGAGGTGGCATGAAGTCCCAGTGCAAAAGGGGCTTTGTGTGGTAATAAGAACTACGATGGAGGCGATGTGCACGGTGTAGGAAGGAGAAGGGAGTAGCATGCTTCTGAACAGCTTCCCATGCTGGACTTCTTGAATTCTGTCTAATTAAGTCTTCTGCCAAGAATGTCAACAAATTAGCGAAAAGAGCAAGTTGCATTGAGTTTGATAGGATGACTGTGGTGCTTCATCCCAGCACCTTGCTACCCCATAGTGATGGCTCCATCTCCTGCTCTGCCTTGGTGAGCACCCAGTGAAGCTTCTCCTGGAGCAAGGATAAACAAGCAGCCTCTCCTCTATGGACTTCAGTTCCACAGCTTATGTTTGCTGAAGGTCTCTCACCTCCATGGGGAGACCTTCTCACTATCTTTAAAAAATACTTTTCAGGAGAGGCAGGAATATTTTTCCCATAACTTGGTGGGATGGAGCTTGAGGAACACTGCCTTAGGTGGCTTCATGTTGCCAAAATGTATTTGCTATCTGATGCTGTGGGCTTTGGAAGGCCTGCTGTTCCCAATTGTCCATTGCATATTAAGGATGGTTATAGCCATGAAGAGTTTTCTATTTATTTGCTCCCTTTTCCCTGTGACTTTATTATGCATGAGCAGCTTGACTGTGATCCTTCTTTTGTTTTACATTTTGCATTCATTAAAAACCAGTCATCTGCATATTTTGTGAACCCTCGGGGGTCTCTTCCCCCCTTGATGCATGCGTGCCAGTCCCATTAGCATGGAAGGGAATTAGGAGATCATGCTGAAGGAAAACACAGCACCCCTCCCCCTGCCTCTCCCCTTCCTGCTCAACCAGGACATTAAAAAAAAAAAAAATCATTACATAGAATATTCACTTTACGTTTGAAAAAAAAATAGGAAAGAAGACAGGAAGGAAAACTTGACGGTGCATCTCAGGAGATTCTCCTCATTGCCCCAGGCTGGAGGCTGCACTGACAGAGGGTGTAAATCATTTTAGCATCACCAACATACATAACTGTGTTTTTCTCAGTAAGTAAAAAGGGATCTCATTTCCCTTACTCCGAAAATGGTGCAGCATCCAGTCCTTGTGGCTTCCTGACAGTGCTGAGGGTGTGGATAAGGGAGCTGTGGTGTTTTCCTAAAACTGTTACCAGAACGGACAGATCCTCACTGATCGTCTCAAGGTTGGACCTTCACTGAGCTGAGGAGCACAGCCCTGGTGTTGTGGTGGTGGATGGGGAGGTTGGTCCCATCGTTATTCCTGTGCCATGTGTTCCTGCTGATGGCATGGGCTGTGCAGTTTGCCTCCCTGCCTACAAATCAGTGGTATTTTCCACTTTGATTCAAACCACCCATGCATGTTGGCTTCTGGTGGAGGGATGCACTTATCTCTGTCTCATCTCTGCCTTATCTCTGAGGGTTAGAGCAGCCGTGCTTCCCCAGCCAGACAAAAGTTTTGTGTAAACCCTCCCTTGCTCCTCTGTGTTCCAAGTTTGACAGTTCCTCTTTTCACATGTGTGTGCATGGGGAGACACACAGAGAGATGAATTTATTTTCTCCATTGTTAAAGCTTCAGCACTGCCCTCAAATCGTTCTGACACAAAGGCAATGCGGCTCGCTTCACCAAACAGCACATTTTGCCCTGAGCAAAGACACTTTCCCATGCATGGAATGATCTCCCACTGTTTCCCATAAGAGCACTGGGCTGGATGGAGAAATGGAATCAAAAGATTTCCAACACAACAGCCCACTCAAAACAACTGAAATAAATGTGGGCTCAAGCTGTGGCTGAGCAGCACTGGTTGGAGCCAGGTGTAATGTGTGGAAGTGGGCAACAACTCTGTTGCATTGCTGCTGTCGTGACTTGGAGCATCCTATGGTTGACTGAGCACAATGCTTATCACAGCATCATGACGTTTAATAGGAGGACAGGTCTATGCCCGTGTACCTAGATACTCATTCATAAGTGGTATGACATGGATCTTGGCAGGTTTGGGAACAATGGGTACTTTAGAAGGTGGACCACGTAGATGGAGCCCATTTTGGCTGGCCAGTGAGGGGGTGGAGAGGGAGGGATGAATGGTGTTGGAGAACAAGGCTCCTGGCTGGTGTTGGACTCGATGATCCTTATGGGTTCCTTCCAACTCAGGATATTCTGTGATTCACTGAGATAAACCAAGCAAAACAAAAAATGATGGGAAATGACTTTACTGGAGGCAATGTCACTCTTTGCCATTCTTGAACCAGTTTTTTAAGAGAATGAGTCTCCATTTAGCTAAAAGTTGTGAGCTAAATGGCATGACTGGTCTTTGTGTCTGCAGCACACTACATCCCAGCCTTGACTCAGCAATTTGTAAGAGTAAATCAGTAATGGTCCCATAAGAAAGATAAGCAAGTTCATAACAGGAGTTTGAAATGGGGAAAGGAGAGGAGCGGAAGAACATTTATTCCCAAAATAAAGTATTGCATTCATCTTGAATATACGGAGAGTACATGGAGGAGAGGAGGCGTTCACTTTGTTAAATATTTACTCCTCAAGTATTACTTCACAGTACATTCCTGGAGCTTTAGCTAAGCAGGATGGAGTAATTGTAAATGCTCAATAGGACCATTTGCAGAGTACCTTGTTCTGAAATGGGAATTAAAGCAAGACAGAGAGAGCTCTGTAAAGTTTGACTACTAAAAGCATTGCTCACAAAAACACAGCTCCCAGAGACCAGCCATGAACTCATCTCATCAGTACGTCTAGGACAGGAGTTCCTCTCCATTAGCTGCGATGCAAAGCCCTGGAGGTGAGCAGGGTAACCAGTGAGTTCCTTTTGGGTTGGTAGGAACCAGAGGTGCAGAGGAAGGCATCAGTAAATTGTACCTAGCACTCCCCCAAAACATGTGTACTATCTGTGGAAATGACCTATGCTTTGAGCGATTTTAACTCACTACCATCCTCCCTGCAAATAGCAGGCCTTGGGTCTAGCATCAGTCTGACAACAATAGCGTATTTCTCCCCAGCACTCAAGGCTTCAGTCATAGACACAATTAAACTACAGATCATTCACAGCCATACAAGTATTTAAAGTCACCAGGAACAGACAGAGGCCTTTAGCCTTGCTAATCTGTGTGAGTCCACTGCAGAAAGTGTCTCCTTGTAGATAGAAAACCAAAGTCATCATTCTCCATTCTGTGACATGGAAAACACTTGATTTTTGCTTGGGAAGAGGCTATAACCAAGTATGCAGAGAAAGCATCCTAAGAGGTGTAGAAGTAGCTGAAGAAATAGGAAAAGCCAGCTGTCACACTCTTTCATGGTATCTGAGTGAAGCAAAACTGTCCAGGAGTAATTGGAGAACAGGTCTACCAGATTGAGGAGGTGGTGCCAGCATCTACGGTGTGCAACCTTCTCCTGCACTACTCCCAGCCACAAATTGAGAGCTGTGAATCCATCTTGCATCTTTGGAATATCAATGCACTCTAAGGCTCATGCGGTGATACTTCCTCTGAACTCTCTCCCATCTCCCCCAGATTTCCATTTCTTGCGCAACTTGAACTAAATGTGGTGGCTCTGTGCAAAGTGCCTCCCTTCCATGAGCTCATCTGTTTCCCCTTGAGTGCAGGCAGCCTTTGAGCATCCAGTGTGATTCAAGGAAGCCAGGCGTGACAAATAAGGATGAGCCGGATTTTTTTTTAAATTACAAAGTGCAAAACACATTGGCGACTCATTCTGATTCACAAATACACTGGAGAAACTTGTAACCTAGGAACGTTTTGTGAGGGGGAAGAAAAGCACAAAATCTGTTCTGCCTCAGGAAGCACACGGCTCCTTTGCACTTCCAAAATTTACACCATGCTGGGCAAGTGTGCGGTACAGCCCAAGTTCAGGGAATGCAGCCCTTGCTGGGGAATTGCTGCACTGCAGCCCGCTGCTATGATTTAAGTCACTTCAGATGTCTGAGCAGCATCCAAAAATTAAAAAATACCGTGAACCAATTTTTGAGATCTCACACTATACAGAGAATTGTAAAAACTGACCCCTTATCTTCTATGAAATGTCACTGCTGTTTTAATCTCTATGAACATCTCTCAATCTGCGTAGGCTTTGTGTCATTAAAAACAAGATTTCAAAAAAAATTACAATTTTTGTTTCTTGTTTTGTTGTGTTGTGGTTGCATGCATCCTCGTTCTTTAGCAGCAAGACTCTGAAACTCACTTTCCTCATTCTTGCATTCCTAATCCTTCCCTTCCGTGTCTAATAATATGGCTGAGCTCATCTTGGGTCTTCCCTCCAGAGGAACAAGAATATAATTTGGAGTTCTTTATTTTTAACTGCCTACCTCTTTTCTCAAGAAAATTTCAATGAGCTAAGAATATTCGATGAATCAGTGATCTTTAACTTTCTGTCATATTTCCTTGAAACTCTTCAACAGCTTCAGAAGTTACCAGCCTCATTTCCTTGAGAAACTTAGCTAAAAGGGTTATTCTGAAATTATGATATTTTTTTCTCCTTGTTGAAATATTCCAGTAAAATTGAATATACTCTGAAGAATCTGTGCACAGAAGAGCAAAATCAGAAATATTCTAATGCCGTGAACTGGAATCAAATCTTGCAGTATGTTACACATCAGAGAACAAAGCACAAAGTAGGAGACAGTTTTCCAGACTGCACATGGCACAGCTTGTTTAATCAGGGTTTTACTGGAAGTCAGACATTTTCCTAAATTTTCAGTCTGTTATATCTGTGTACTACATTGAGAGCAGCCTAGCAGGAAAGGACTTGCAGATTCTGGTGGATGAAAAGCTTGACAGAACTCAACAGTGTGCATTTGCAGCCCTTAAGACCAACCCTACCTTGGCATGCATAAAAAGAGGGGTGGCCAGGAGGGTGAGGGAGGTGACGGTCCCTCTCTATCCAAGGCAGGGTAGGTGATATTTAAGGTCCCTTCCAACCCAAGCCATTCTATGAATCTATGAATTAACTTCATCAGCCCAACAGGTGGTCTCACCAAAGAGCAGAGGACTTTTTGTAAGGTATTATTCTAATGAACATCCACCATTAGAGTGATTTTTCACCCTCCAGAGTCCTACTTGTCTTCCTCCTTCACTAAACAAATGACAAAGGTCCATCTTTGCCCGTGACAAATATCCTTGACTTTCTACATTTGCAGTACAGGGTTGTGAGAAAGGCTCACATTCCAAGAGCAAGGCTGGCAGGCCTTCAGTACTGAAGAAATGAGGGAGATTGATGATTGTAGGTAAATGTATGTAGTGGGGGACCCTGGAATGTGTCCAAAGAGGGACAAGGATGATGTCCTTACGTTGTGACAGAGGAGGTTTGAATTGGTTATTGAGAACAATTCCTTCTTAGAAAGAGTGGTGATCCACTGGCACAGGCTGCCCAGGGAAGTGGGGGAGTCCCCATCCCTGGAAGTGTTCAAGAACTGTAGAGATGTGGCACTTGGGAACATGGTCAGTGGGAATGGTGCAGGTCACAGCCGTTGTATTTCCTCATTGACACGACAGGTTTTCTCAGTCTGGGTTATTTGCCAGCCATAATTACATAGCACAGAGACTTCTGAAAGCACAGGAGCCCTCTCTTGCTCTGCTGCAGCCCGAGTAGGCAGAAGGCACATTAGGAAATGGCTCAGATAATGTTGAAGAGGATGGATTTGTGATTATGTCGCTCTGACCCACCTGGTAGTCTGCCCTTGGAGCTCTACTTAACAGGTCTTCCCCGAGTCTTTGGAAGCCATTAATTTTGTGGCCAAGTCCCTGAACTCTCCTTTTCCGTTCCTTCTTTCATGCATAGAGCTGTTTGCTTCTCTGCCATCCCATCATCTGGTGAACACTTGCTCAAGGACGCCGTGGAAGATTTGTGCTAATAATGAAAAGCTTGAAGGGGGCAAGAGATTTTTCCCAGGAAATTAATGTCGATCAACCAACCCTACTGTGTTGCTGTCCCATGGAGAAGAGGGAACCAATAACAGAAAGACCGGCTAACTGGTTTTGAGGGGTCGTGGACACGTGAATTAATGCCTTAATCTTCTAAGCAAGACTGTCTCTACATTCAAGAGGTATAGGGTTTTAAAGTATCTTCTTCTCCCTTTTTTTTTTTTTTTTTTTTTTGTATATTTCTACTTTGCAAAGAGATTTTTCAAGTTTTTCCATCTCCTTTTGCCATGGATCGATAACCAGAAAAATTTTCCATGCTGCTTCTTTGCTTTCTATTGCGATATTTTCAGCAGTCAGTGGGGACTGTTTCTAGGTTTTGGGGTTGAGGGGTTTTTTTTTGTTTTTTTTTTTTGCATGTGTTTGCTTCTCCTTGCACCACAAAGCACTTGAAGGGGGCAGAGCCTTGTGCATTGCATAAGAGTGTCCCTCCACATGTTAATGTGGGTCTGCGCCGTGCCATGCCGCGAACATAATGCGTCCTCCCAGGGACAATTTGCATAAAGGATAAATAAGAGAATCACAATGTGAAGTTTATTCATTTTTAAATCCTGCAGCGTTTGTGATTGAAGGCCCAAGCTCAGATGTTTTCCTGATGTGTACCATTAAGAGTCAGGGCTCTGCCTAATGTCTCTTCTGTTTCTGCAGGGGGACGTAATGTGCAGTATTTCTCCACACTGGAGGATCATTTTCAGTGTGTACCACTCGGCAAGGGAGTGACGAACTGCAGGCTGCATTATCTTGTACCGGGCCCACTCTCCTTAATTTGCTGTAACCGAGCCAGCACATTAAATACAAAACATATTGATGTTCTCTGAGAGCCCTGGAGGGTCTTTACCCTTCCTTGTCAAAGGAACTGCACAATCCAGGAGGAAAGAAAAAGACATTTTGCCACGGTGAAAATAGTTGTGCTGCTGGCACGCTGAGGCTGACATAATGTTGCGCTTCCATTTACTTCACTTAGAGGGGAAAGTTGTAACAAAAGGCATTTTATCTCCTAACAGCGGATCAGAGACAGCGGAGAGAGATGGTCTGAACACCAGCTTAGGGGATGCGTGTAGCAAAGGCATTATCCCACGTGTGGGCACGGTGGGGATGGGTTGGGGTTGGACTGGATGACCTCAGTGGTCTTTCCCAAACTTAATGATTCTATGAAACGATTTGTTGAGGACAGCTCTGGTGACCGCACAGTTGACAACTGGTGGTGAAAGGGGCACCACAGGCAGGAGCTGATATGGGACATCCTGGTGATCATCTGACAAAGGTTAGTGGACTTGAGCCAACAAGGAGTTTTCGTTCAGATCATGTTAGGTGACAAGTTGGTTTCCTTTAGAGCCAAAGTCACCAATCCGTATTGTTAGGGAGAAGAAAAGCAAGATCTGTTTATGTCACCAGGAGGAGATGTCCAACACCCTACATCAGTCTATGAGTTCTAGTGCACGCCTGCAGACAGTCACCTTGTGTAGCAGGGAGTGTTTTAGGGGGGCTTGGAGAGCACCGTGTTAATGTATGCTTTTCACTACACTGATGACGAGCACTTTAAACCAGAACAAGTATTTCTTCAGTACTGGTAAGTTTGGGTGTTCCTCATCTTCAGAACTGAAATCTCTCGGGTTATCAACAATTCTTCTCCTACATGATCTCAAGGTGGTTAACGTCAGTTATCTCGTGGTCACCAGAACCAAAGAAACACGATACTACGATTCTGTGATGTGTCCTGTGATCAACTCAACTTATTACCCAAGAAGAAGCGAATGCCTGTATAGTTTTCTGCATTTTGAGGAGTCTTACTAGTTCTCTTGAGGTCCTTTAAAACATGAATTCCAGCCTTCCCTTCAAGGTGTCTCTGTCTTCAGCCTGCTTGCATTCATGTCATTTGAAAAAACTGGGCTGTGTTGGGAATTTCTATCCTGTCAGTTTGGGATGAAAGAGAGAAATAGGATAAAAATATATCAGGAAATACATGGAAACACATAGACAATAAAGTAACAGAGATTTCCTTAAGAAATCATTTTAGACTGTGACAACATGTAAGTAACACTATCTGAAAGTTTCTCTGAGAATTATGTATAGTAAAAATACATTTGCTGGTTACTCCATTTACTGAGTAAATTTGCTCGGTATTAAGCTGTTTTGACATGAAATCAAGCAAGTTTTACTGCATGAAGTGAGAGCTGGCATTGGTCTTGGGATATGAAAGTTAAACCTACAGATGAAGCTTTGATGCCATGCCCTCCCATGCTTTTGTGGAGGGAGTTTTGGCTAGATGCGGCATTTCCCATTTTTCAGACCCACTGATTTTAGATGACACAGACTTCAGCAAGCCCTGCAAGCTCCAGCTCAAGGCGCAGAACAGACTATGCTGCTACAAATCAAGCCATGGGCCTATGTTATTTTAGAGTATCTCTGGATTTTGCGCAACAAAACCCATAAGGAACATCATTTGCAAATGTATCACTCTGAAGGGAGGTAAAAACCCAAGCAAACTCAAGGCAGCATTTCGAAGCTTGATGCCTGGGTTTTGTCTTTTCCTACCGAAAGCTTATGCCTGGCTCATTAAGTTACAAGATATTTGCCATGGGTAATGTTTATTCCAAATCATTTAATGCAGCTCTAGCCACAATCCTTCAGATCTCATGCAATCGTTTGTTGTCTTTAGCATTGAAAGACTTTCTGTAGCAAGGGAATGTGAATTGTCTCTGCAGCCATTGGTTGTCGATGACTCTTGTGCTGAGTACATCCACATTTCTTTTTTTTGTATGCTTTTGGGTACGTTCAAAGAAAATTTTTATAAGTCAGAAAAAATTTAGCAAAATTTTTCAAGGAGTGGAGAGGTGCTCTGATGAAATTGTTGTTTACAACCAACAGTAAGGAGCCATGTAGCAGTTCTTAGTTTTGATTATCTACAGAATCTCTGCTGCGGATCCAACACAGCCTAGTCCTTTTCAGGGATCAGGAAGATCCATACTCTGCCTAGACAATAAGGGTGTAAAGGAACGCTCCTGAATCCAGCTGGTGTGATGAAAACTGAAGATGTAAAAGGGAAATAAATACATGTAGACAAGATGCTTCCCCAGCTGACATGGTTATTCTCCTTGTTGGCATTGTACAATGAGGGGAACAACAATGGGAAGACTGTACAATAACAGGAGCTGTCCGCTGAATTCACATGACCATGGTGTGTGTGGCCACTGAAGAGGCTTCTCCATGTTCACATTATCCCCAGGAAGCAGGTAAATGTCATGTCCAGTAGATACAGCGAGGGCTCTGTGTTTGAGACTCTAGTGGAACCAAAATACAAGTACAGTGACAATTCTTCTCTGTCCCTTTGCTCATGCACTCAACTACTCTCTCCAGTGTCCATCTCAAGAACAAGCATGACTGCAACATCGGGACATCTAGTCATGGGCAGCATGCCCATTCTTTGCTGTACTTTGCAAAAACCCCATGACATTGAACCCTTTGGGTCTCCTAGGCTTGCTCTCCCCTCTTGCATCTCCCAGTCCTGACACCCAAGGAAGCAAATGCAAAAGAGTCCATCTAAGGGTTTTAACATGGGTTTCCCAGCAAAGCGTGGGAAAGCCTCCCAAAGATGGGGACCTGTGCAGCCTGACCTGGTGGGGGACAACCAGCTCACAGCAGGGGTGGGGCTGGAAGTGGTTTAAGATCCCTTCCAACCCAAAGATTCTGTTATTTTCTGATCTTCAAGGTCTCTTCCAACCCAATCATTCTATATTTTCATGGTTCTATGATCTTTAATGTCCCTTGCAATACAACCATTCTGTGATTCTATGATGATTCCCTCTAAAACTCACCCCACACCCACCTTATGTGTCTGCCTCCTCCACATACCCCCAGCAAAGCCCTGAAGCTCACCCTTCAGTCTTATCCAAGGGAGCGCGCATGGGTACATGTGTGTGTATTTTTTTTCCCAGAGTGACTTGTTTGTGCTGTCATCAGCCGTTGTTTTGGTAAATGGCGAGTTAAACAGATATATCCAAGCGTAAAATCTAAAAAATGTTCCCTGTGGGCGCCTGGGGGGTGTTGTTTGAAATCAACTACATATCAATTGAGCGGCGGCGAGCGGATCCGATGATAAATTCCAGTCCGCAGATGCCTTATAAATTACATTTTTTTGTTCACGATCTAGCCTCATCTCAGCTCCCCAGAGGCCCTTAGACTGAGAACTATGATTGTGTTGGAGAAACGTTTGCTCAGCTTGAGCGATGCCATTAGTGTTCCATGTGCCGGGCCGCTCGTGCCGGCACCCCCCGCTTCCCTCTCCTTCTCCCCAGTCCCAGCCCAGTCCCCCCCCTTCCTCCCTTCCACCAAATGCAATATGTGCCTGGTAATTTTTCTGTTCATTATCTCATTGTTTTCTGTAAGTACAAGGTTAGATTGAATTACTGCAGGCTCTATTGTCTATTTGTAATTCTCCTTCCATGCCGAGCTCCTAATGAATGGGCAATTTAGTCAAATCTTTGTAACGGCTTCTTCTGTGCGTCAGCCACTTAATTACTCTGAGCTTTTCTCACTGCTGCTTTATTGCATGGAAACTCAGGCTGCTTCCAGGTCTTTGCTAGGGGATCTCCAGCTCCAAAAGAAAAAAATCCTCGTTGTAATAACCAGCCCACATCATTAGTGGGCATGGTTTGTATGGGTTGAGATTGGACTTGGTGATCTTAGAGGCCTTTTCCAACCCTTATGATTTCATGTTCTCCGATTCTGTGATCCTGATCCCTCAGTGTAGCAGCACCCCTGGCACACAGGACATTCCCCTCCTGCGTATTTTATTTGCTCAGTTGTCGGTGGGTTTGTTAATGTTGTGTGCACAGAGGAAATTGTCACTCTGCAAATTAGGCAAAGTGTATTTAAGCTGAAGATGGTCTAAACTCTTTAGCATGGATTTGAAAATAAGGCAAATTAACTGAATGCACAGGAATCAAATAAACGTATATGGAATATACCCCCCACACATACACAATGCAATTCCATTGAAACTGAGATGTGAAACTCCATTTACTACAGGATTTCCAAAATATGATTTTAGCTTGCTGTTGGTACCAGGGGCAAGAGGTGTGCATTTTTTTTGTTGTTTTCTTGTTTTCAAAAAAAGATACGTTTACCTTTGTGTCTGGTATCATATATTTCAATCAGCAAAAGAGGGGCAGGACATGGGAACAAACACATTTGGAATGCATTTAATAAAATAAATGTGATTATTTATAACTAGCAGTGAGACAGATGTGCAGAAAGCTTTAAAAAACCCCTTAGCATGATAAATGTTTTTTCCTTGCCTTTGCTCTCTAGCTCCTGTGAGTCAAATCGAACTTATATAGTGCAGGATTTCTGGGGAATGGTCTCATCCCTCAGAACTGCTACAAATGGATGGAGAATTTTGTGCAAACTTTGTCAGAGCACAGGAAGGCTGATGATAATTACTCCATCGGTAATAGTAGAGATCTTCCAAAAGACATCCAAGGAATTTTCCTATAGGGGATTTTCCCATTCCCCAGAGAGAGATTTCTGAAGACCCAACACAAAGGCACTGCAGGTTTTCAAGAGGTTTACACTGATGTTTATGCTCATCCTTGATCCTACAACTCAAAATCCTCATGCCTTAGGAGCTGGGGTCTGGCATGCCTCAGGGATCTGCTCCTGAATTCTTACATTTCGTAGATTTCAATAGAAATCAGAACTTTACGTGATCACAAAAAGGAAGGTTGCTTCACTACATAGGCACTACAAACTTCATCCAAACGTAAATGAACACCTCCGAGCCAAATTTCCAGATCTAATCCTTGTTTGAGTAAACGAGCATTTTAAGGACAGCAGTGCAATCAAGTCAGGCTTCTCATGAAAGTGGAAGCATCAAATGGAAATCAATCCACCCATGTTACGTCAAGCTAAGTGGGTTACAGAGTGACCAAGTTATGATTTCGAGGAGTTTTGTTCCTCTTCATGCCTAGGGTAGTGTGTTGAGCTCAACAGGACCTGAACACCATGCAAAATGTTACTCTTTCTGCCCTGTTCCTACAGACATATGTGTACGCCACAAGCTCCTTTGTGCATACTGAAGGAGATACAATGATCTGGATCCTACTGGGAGATTTGCATTCAGTCCCGGATGCAGCCAAGAAGGAAACACTGCATAGCCACCATGTTTCATGGCCATGCCAGAATTGGCTACTCTATGATCATCAGACCAGCAGCTCTGCATTGGGCTCCACTTTAGAGTCTTCAGTCTCAGCATGGAAGAACAATGGGATTTATACTGTTGTCCGCATCAGCAAGCGTTGGATTTCCAACAGCAGAACCATGTGCATTCAGAAACATGTATTAAATAGCATCTTATTTTTATTTGTCTTTGCAAAAGAGATGAGGACAAGGAAAGAGGCAGCCTGAGAGTGAGCTGGAGCATTGTAGACCCTGATAGGCTCTTTGCCTGCTTTGTTATAATACTTCATTGGAACTGACACATTGATAGCCACAGTTTTTCTAGGAAGTGACCTTCATGCTGCCCATTGATTCCCAGTGGCCATCAACTCCTTGCAATTGGAATGACAGGCCGGGTGAAAGGTCAGTCCTTAAATAAAGCTTCTGGATTACCAAACACCTGAAGTTCAAATGGAAATGGAAATCCGCACCTCATTTTATGTGACATGTTACTGCTAATGACACTTCAGGATCTTCAGCAGCTCCTGCTCTTTAACTCATGTGTGTGTTTCACTTGATGGCCCCTTAAACCAGACCCTATAGGACAGGCAGTGGCTGCAAGGAGAGCAATCTCGCTGGGACATATGGCTTCTGGAACAAAGCTTTTGCAGCAAAAGCCATCAGAACCAATTAAAACATTTGCCTTTCAAGTGATGGCCAGAAACAGTCATTCCCTTAATTAAGATTCACAGTAAAGGGATTTTATTTACATGAGCTGTGGCACTGCTCTGCTGGGGATGTCAGATGTGTTCTGTTCATCCGTGCACAGCAGGGCAGCACCCAGCTCCCCGTACCCCATGGGACCCCCAGCCCCCATGACATGGTGGTTTCAGGTTTACCTTTTTGTCTTCTCCTCCAATGTATTCACTTCCTGCAAAAGGATTTCATTGGAGAATGTTAGTAGACCGGACAACAACTTTCCATACGAAGTCTGTGATTCCATTTTATGATTCTACGATCCCCAGATCATGAGAAGTCTCAAGTTATGCCTGGAAACTGGGTAAGGAGTAGCTACTTGGCAACAAAGTTCTCATAATTGGTAACGTTTCTTTTCTTTAACTTGCCACATAATATTTACCATTACTTTTCCAAACACTATTATGCTAGTGTGTACCAAATGCACCATTTCCATTTATGCTTTGGAGGATCAGCACGGGGGAAAATGAATGGGGGAGGAAGAACTAACCTTCATTCCCAAATCTCACAGTTTCTCTCCAACCTCTGCGGCACACACCATTAGTTTATTTAGGCTAAGGATGTTTTGGAAGGATGGATCTGAAGTACTGGAAGAGATCTGTTCCATTACAATATAATCCCAGATGTATCTTGAGTAATTCCATTGGCAGAAGGACATTTCCTAGTCCTAGGTATGGGATGGACAGGGAGTAGAATCCTGGAATGGCTTGAGTTGGAAAGCACCTTCAAGTTTGTCCAGTTCCAACTCCCTGCCATGGCACTGAGTTTCAATCTCCTTGCCAAATTTCTAAGGAAATATTTTAAGTTGTCTAAAGAAACAAAATACAACATGATCTCTCATAGCAACCATTTGGTTCTGTTCATCTCCAAAAAAAAAAGAAAAAAGAAAAGAAAAAAACAGTCTAGGTTCACCTAGTTAAATAGTTAAATGAAGTGAGGGCTTCTATGTAAGCGCAGTGTAATAGAACTTGTCTCAAACAAGATTTCAAAAATGTTTAAAATGTTTCCCCTGGCCAAAGACCTTACACTGAATTTCAGCCAGCAGCAAATTCTTTTCGGAGCTGCTATTATAAATCAAAGCTGTGTTTCTAATGAAAGTGCTGACAGAACTTTAACTGTAAGAGCACTTCCAGGCAAAATTGTAAAGAAATTATAGTCCCACATTCTGTCATATAAGCCCATTTTTTTGGAATTATGAGAGCAAATAATTAATTTTTTTTAAACAAGTTGCTTATGAAATAACATATATGTCTGTGAGCAGCCCCCCACTGTAACATTTGATTCCCAACTGTACAGCTGAAATCTACAAAATATGATAAAAAACTAGACAATGACAAAAAAAAGGTTGGTATTGTCCTACATCTGGACAGAGAAACATTTGCACCAACGTTCTTAAAATCTGGGGATGCTACAAACATTTCCACGAATATCAACAAAACATGGACATGAGATAATTTTGGTAATGTGGGTGGTCCCATTGAAGCAATTTGTGCTTTAGAAGTAGTACAGTGCAAAGATGTTTTGCAGGACTTTGGCCATTGGAAGTGAGCCTTGTTCTTTCCCTCACCAGCATGGATGTTAGGAATAACTTCTTCTCAGAAAGGGTGGTCAGTCACTGGCACAGGCTGCCCATGGAGGTGGCCTACAACAGTGGAGATGTGGCACAAGGGGACATGGTCAGTGGGCACGGTGGGGGGATGGGTTGGGCTTGGGGATCTTGGAGGTCTTCTCCAACCTTAGTGGTACTATGGCTAACTGAGATGTTGTGGCACTTCAGAACAGTTTTGTTTGGAAAGAGACTGAAACTTAAGATCCTGGTGAAAATCTGAAACCTCTTAAGAAGTACCACATTTGAAGCTATCAGAGGATTCTGCTCAAAGCTTTTTCCATTCAGAAGGGGTCTGGACATTTTCCAAGAACAATTAAGAATATTCCCAACTCTTCTGGGCAGAAGTATTTCCCAGAGAACATGTTCATTTTTAGTGGAATTCCACTGAAACACATTATTTTCTATGGAAACCTACCTGATTCCCTACTAATTTAACACTGGGTTTTTGAGTCAATAGTATAAGCAGGTGTCAGCATGAGTCTTTTAAAAACTCTTCCTGAGAATTAATGGGAAAAATCAATTTTTCTGTCTATTCCCTATTTTTGTGAAGAACAGGTTTTTGACTCAACCATTGAAAGAAAAGGATGAGTTTATGGTGGCAGATGCTGAATGTCTCAGAATATTCTGTGGCTTGGGAAACACAAGTTTTTAGGTCAAATGAGGCTTTCCAAAGACTCTCAGCCAAAACGTTTCTCTTCTCAAGAAGGTTTTCTAACAATAGTAAAGTACAAATACCAGTGGTGATGGGACTTGAAGCTGAGGGATCCCTTTTTGTT
The DNA here is from genome assembly GCF_002078875.1 of Numida meleagris. NCBI lineage: Eukaryota > Metazoa > Chordata > Aves > Galliformes > Numididae > Numida > Numida meleagris. The sequence continues at coordinate 1,711,631 of NC_034438.1, forward strand.
GCAAACACTGCAATTCATTCTAATGAGGTGAGAGCACGGAAGTGCTCTTTAACCTATGTGCATTGTTGACTCTTCTATCTGCTGACCTCTCAAAATCAGCACAAGAAAGGGATGTGTGGTCCCAGCACTTCTTATGACCGTATCCAGCAGTAGTAGTGAATCCCAAAGTCCAAGTGGCTGGTGTGAAACTGGATATTTTTTTGGACAAAATTCTATTTTTTTTTTCTGTACCTCTTTTGACTCCTTTATAAGACCCCACAAAAATCTCTGGACTTCCCAGAGATTCTGTTCATGGTCTTCTTGTTCTATTTTCAGTCTGCCATCATAACATGTAGTTTTATTTCCATTACACTCACAGGGAAGAAATTTTAATTCAGAACTGTGTATTTACTTTATCAGCTTGTCTTTACAAATCACTCTATGATCCAAAGGGCTGGTGTGAGACGGAGAGCGAGCGAGCAAGGAGTTGTATTTATAGTAAAACATGGATAGTCAATAGCATGTGGGAAAACAACTGAAACTGAGAATGGTCCCAAAGGTAATTTGCAAATCTGCTGAAATCCTGAACAAGCTTTGATTTAACCGAAGCTTGAAATGGCTTTTATTTACTGTCTATTGTGGAATAAATGACATCTCATAAACAGGCTTTATCCATTACCACAGAATGGAGATCACTGTGTTAGGGACATTTTATCCTCTTGATATAAAACAAGATATGCTATCGTGTGTTATTACAAATAGAAAAATCAATGCTGAGGCACACACCTCTGAAATTTCATTTTTGCGGCACCCCATTTTCAAAAATGTATTCTCTAATAAAAACGTCTCCATAACCAGGGGGATTTACAAAACACTGAGCAACAAAGAACAATACCAAACAATGAATAAAGTGGCTCCATCCTGAGTCTTTCTGCTGTACATTAGTCACACGCTTGCATACATTTCTGAGCACTGAGCAGAGCTCCCGCTAGGCTGGAAAGTAAAACAGCCGAATTACCTTCTTTTTTTTAAGCATTTTGTGTAGAACACACGCTGCATGCCAAGTTGTGCTGGAGAGGAAAACTTTGCAGTAAAATCTGATCCAAGGATGGAGACATCAAAAGAATGACTCCCGTTACTTTCTCCAAGCTCTGCCTCAAATCATATATTGACAAAAGGATGAGACAGGGACAGAGGTGGCCAAACAAGGACAGAGGTGGCCAAACAGGGACAGATGTAGAAACAAGGACAGAGGTAGCCAACCAGGGACAGAGATGGTGAAATGGGGACACTGGTTCTGTGCAGTGTGTAAGTGGCTCCCACAATTTGGGAACCAGGAATCTGATTGGATACCTGCAAGTGCAAAATTAGATACAACAGTGAATGGAAAATAATAAACAGAATGCACTAATATTTTGTTTTCTTGATGTACTATTATGTGTCTCTGCAGCTTATGATCCTTTTGAGATTTTGAGACTCATCTGTCAAATGGAATGGGACGTGTGCCCCAGTACCACAGAACACGAGCTGTAATTGTGGAGTGACTGCCCACAACAGTCCTGAAAACTCAGATAAATTGCTTTTGATTCATTGAATTGCCAGATATAAAGATGGGACAGTCACTTTCAAGTGGGTTGGCAGCATCCCACTGAACCTGAACTAGGAAAGAAGGTGCCCTGCTCACGCAACAGCCATGCATGCTGCTGCCCCTGGAGAGGGCAACAGAAAATCCATGAAAAGCCCCATTCCCCACAGATGGAAGGGAGAAGTCACCACTGAGGAGGGATTTTTCCTTCCCATCTGTGAAGGTGGATATCAACGAGCAGATTTTCAGCCACTGCTCAGGATATACGACTCTTCCTTGGGCAGATAAGTGAATTTATGAGGATGACTTGCAAAGTACAGCAATCCTTAATGAGAGCAATCGTGATGAGGTCACATTTACATTGAAAATGATCTCATAGCCCCTTGGGCTTCACACCCAGTGCTGGGAAATAGCAAAATGCAGACAAGTAACGGTGCAGAAGCAGACCAAGTAGTGATTTGCACAGAAGTCACAGCAGAAGTTTTAGCAGGAAGCAGAGAGCTCTTTAGGCTTTTTCTCTCTGATGCAGACAAAATTTAGTGGAGCCCAAGGGGCTGCTACATTTCCCTGCAGGAATCACCACCATTGAGAAAGGCAGATCTGCTGGCTGTGTTCTCGTAGACATTTGCTTGCTGCAGACACAAACAGGAGCCTTTAGGGATGCACTCAGGATGCTATTAAGAAAATTTCCTTGGATCAGTGAAGTCTCTTCTCTCTGTTTCTTTTTGCCCTGTGCCATCTTCTGACACTCTTGTGCCAAGAATGGACAATATCCTTTGATCACATTGAGTCAAAACCCCAAACTGGTGTCATAGAATTTAAAAAAAAAAATGGAAGAGAAAGAAGGATACAAGGGCAACAATATCTGCTTTCAAGAGCAGACCAGCATGGAGAAGTACAGCTGTCATGGTGGAATGGGGAAGAGACTTCAGGCTGAGGGACTGAGTGTTCAAATAGATATCACGCAGTGAAACCTTTGCCATACGCACAATTTCTTGTCAAAAACCTGTGAAAATCTCCAATGAAGAATCATTTTATTAATTTATTGAAAGAGCACGTACACAAAACAAACAAGCAAACAGAAAGTTGAGAATGGTTCCTCTTCTTCATTCCAACACTTGTGTTCTTTTTTGTTAGCTTTCAGTCCAACTTTCTGTATTACAATGAAGTTTTCTCCTCTTGGATGTCCATCAGCAATGTGCAGAGTTTCAGCCACCATCGCCAGGACCATGGTCAGTGTCAACGAATTGCAGACCTTCAGATTGTACTTCTGGATCATGCTCCCACTTTGGGTAGGGAATGGCTCTGTGCACAGAGTATTTAAGGAGCAGGCAGCTAATGGAAAATTTTGAAAGACGGTCTACTCAGAAATAATTCTTCTTGTGCCCGCAATATATGGAATATTTCTCTTCATTACTGTTACTGCTAACGACATTTGGATGAAAATAGGATTGTTGGTTTTTAAACATTCATTTGTTTCTGCTTACTTGGAGGATTAATGTCTGGAGTTCCATACCATGGCTGTATGGGAAATGCGTAGAACATGACAAAAAGTGGAGATGTTTGGAAAGTGAAGGGAAAGCCCAAAAACATCATGACCAGACATGATTAATGGGCACAGTGATGTTGGACTGATGGTTAGACTAAATGATCTCTGAGGTCTTTTCTAACCTTAGTGATTCTATGATTACTTCATCAGAAAAAAATGCCCCTGCTGGCCCCAAATCCTGACTCCACTGGAGATCAGGAACAGTCCCAGAGGGAAGGTTCAGATCATTCTGAACTGGGGTAAGTTGTAGATTTGGGTTTGGGCAAAACATGGTGAGATCTAGCTCAAAGTAGGTTGAAAGAGAGAGCTCAAGTCACTCCTGTAATTCAGCAGTGTTCAGATTTGTGCCTGAACCTTAAAAACAGTTTGAGAAAAGCATCTTCGTTATCATGCAGAACAGTGAGGAAGTGATGAAAGGTAATTCTGTACTTTGCTTATGATCTACTCTTAATATTGGTGCCCACTTAATCCAGGTAAAGCTTTTGCTGTAGAAAAGTGAGTTAATACTTGGAATAATCTCATTAGACTTCAGAGTTAACAGTTAGGATGACTGGTGCAAAGGGTACAAGGGTGTATATCTCACAGCTGTATCTTTAGTAGGGGTTTTATCACCTACGGACAGGGCTTGTGTGCAATGCAGTTTTGTCAGGAGGGGAAATGAAAAATAAATAAAGCCCATTTCATCTTTGATGCCCCAGCTGCTCTCACCCTTAACACCATTGGCAGGGGTCTTTCTCACCAGCTGGCTGCACATTGCACAATTTGCTTCGTTTAAGCTGTTTCTGTCAGAAAAAGTGTTTAAGTAGGATACAGATATCCCTCGGCAAAGGAAGAGGGGAAGAGAAAAGGGAAAAAAAAAAAAACACCTTTACAAAATATAAGACAGAAGAAGCTGCAGGCACAGATGCCTTTGAGCGGTCTCAAGTTAAGACTTTCCATTTCCATGTAAAAATGTCTGTCAAAAGGGCAAGCTACATTTACAATGAACAAAGTTTTATGGCTTACACAGGCATGAGCACTGTTACGAAGATGGGGAAAAGATTCAATTTACCTTTGGGTTGCAGTGCTCAGATTCCCATTTAAAAGTCGAAGACCTCTGATTATTTATTGATGTCTTTCTCTTCGAAGCTGTCTACATCTGCACTGGATTGTGAGATGCAACAGTGTGGCCTAAAGAATTTTTTGAATTAAGTTTCTTTCAAGTCATTTTTCCCCTTCAGCTATTTAGCCAACGAGGCTGAGGCTTAACAGGCCTACTCTCCATTCAGGGGGTGACATACTTATGTATTTATTGGCCACCAACTGAATTAACAGCACCTGAGTTGTCATTAAGCACTAGGATATGACAGGGTGACTGGATTTTCTGTTTTCTAATTTAAAGGAGGGAGGGCAGCTTCAGCAATACACTAAACCATCCCACATTTTGCAGAGAATGTGCTTCAAGTTCCTATAAGGCAGCAATGCACAGAATTTAATAGCAAAATCTCTATTACTATCCTTCTGTCTCTCCCAGAAAGCATCAAAGTTGTAGTTTACATTTTCTTTAACTTACAGGAGCCAAAGAGACTCTTACTGAAGATGCCTAAAGAGACATTACAAGGTACCTCTGGCAATGAAACGAGTATCTCCCCATTGCAGCAAGAAGAACAGAAAGACTGTCTCCACAGTAATAAGAGAGATGCAAAATAAAAATAAAAATCAACAAGAATATTGGACGTGCAATTAATTTTTGAACTTGTAGTGCCTTGAAAAATTAAGCCTAAGTAAAAGTAGAGAAGCAAGCACTGACTCAAGGAATGGACAGGTAAATGAAAATGTGGCCTATTTCATTTCACAGAGCCATAGAATCACAGAATCATGAAGGCTGGAAAAGACTTCCATGATCTCCAAGTCCAATTCCAATCCATCCCCACTGTGCCCACTGACCATGCCTCCAAGTGCCACATCTCTACAGTTCTTGAATACCTCCAGGGATGGGGACTCACCACCTCCCTGGGCAGCTTGTGAAAGTGACTGCCCTCTCTTTGGAGAAGAAATTGTTCCTAATATCCAGCCTGAACCTCCCCTGGTGCAACATTGAGGCCACCAACTCTTGTCCTGCTGCTGTTACCTGGGAGAAGAGGCTGATGCCCACTTCACCACAACCTCCTTTCAGGGCACTGTAGAGAGCAATAAGGTCTCTCTCGAGCCTCCTCCAGACTGAACAATCCCAGTTCCCTCAGCTGCTCTCCATCAGACTTGTGCTTCAGATCCTTCCCAGATTTATTGCTCTTCTCTGGACACACTCCAGGGCCTCCGTGTCTTTCTTGTAGTGAGGGGCCCAAAATGGAGATGTCTTGGAATGTTCATAGGCAAAGAAGTCTCTGGAGTTCCAAGACCTTGACTGAGCTCCATGGTCTGTCTTGATCAGCAGTGAGCATCTAGCACAGCTCGGGCTTTCAGACACATGGACACTGAGAGAACCTGCTGACATTGACTGAATATTGCTGCCAAGCTGCCAAATAGCATTCCAGCAGGGGATATTTATGGGCCCCAACGTGAAATTAAGAAATGGTCCATTCAATTTATCAACATATTCACCATTACAAAATAAGAGAAGCAATAATAGTTATCACAGTAAAATTGATCACTGCCATGCAAACCATTTTGGTAAATTACAGTCCCCATATGCTTGCAGATGAATGTTGCAAATTGATGTCTGATGGAAATGCACATTTCCAGAAGGGGATTTGGGTCTTTCCACGGGCTTGTGGGACCCTGGTGTGGTATAAACGTGGGATAAAAGCTCACCCCTTACAGCTGATCTTCTGGTCTGCTCTCCATCCAAATCCAGATATAGATTTTTGGGGGTGTCCGTGCCAAAGGAACGAAGTGCACAGCATGCTCAGCCCTGCTCTCACCCTTTTTCCTCTTGAATGGGACCAGATCTGATTTATCCTGCAGCTGTCCCATCATCTGGTGCAGGCTGCGGAGTAACCTGTGGGGGCAGACCTGACATGATGTGACTGAGCAATGCTAACTGGTGTCTGCAGAAGTGATTTTAAAAAGAGGGTTTTACACATGTGATGGATCGGAGGCCCTTCCAACGCCGCTCGGCTGCTTCTTCCTGAGATGGGAGGTTAATAGGTAGATGCATTAATGTAATGACCTCTTTATTGACACACTTTCATTTCGCTTCTCGTTAACCACCATGAGGGTAAAACCCAGAAGAACTGTTCAGAGAAGAGTGACTACATTTAGAAAAGTAAAACAAATACCATTACACGGAGTGCACTAAGACCAGCTAATTAGTAAAATGATGTCATGGACCCTCTATTATTAATAGATGCATGAATAACCATGGTGCTCTCTTACAGATAATTTTGAAGAGGTGTTTACAATCTGGTCTCAATCTGAATGTATTCCTTTTCCTTATGACATGCATATTGCAAATATATCTGCATCTAAACATAGATTTCCATTGGAAATATTCATCAGATCCAGCCGCGACTGTAAATATCTCCTCTTTGCAAACACATAAAACTACATTAATGAATCTCAGTTGTTATATGAGAAAGGCAATGGCTAATAAAATAAAAGAGGGTCCTTTAAAAAATAGAGCCCCCATTTGATCTGAGGAGTATAAGTAGGGCATGGGTTGATGGAAGGCGTTCCTTAGTCCGTTTCTGCAGCACAGACTTATCTACCAACTACATAAAACATTTTGTGATTGGGGATGTATTAGTGGCTGTTTATCCTGAATGCCTTCTTGCTGCTTTTTAAAAGCAAACTGAGCCAAGCAGGACAAAGGGATGAAAACTGCTGTTAGAAAGTGTGTGATTCAGCTGGATTTGGGCTGGACTGTTTTCTCTGAATGAAAGCGCCAGGTTTATTCACCAGATTACAAATCCTTAACAGTTCCATTTTCCTGCCCTCCTGATCATTGCTATTGATTACTGCATGCTCTTGAATCTATTTTATGCAGCCCTTGTTTAATATTTAAGAGACATAAGGAGCAGCGTGTTGTAATATTTAAGAGGTTAACTTACTGCAGAGAGATAAAGAATAGATGCAGCTCCAAATGAGGTGGAATTTTGGCTCGTTTTATTGATGTGCTACAGCATACATTTAGGGATAGAGGCTGCAGCATGTTACAGAGCCTACAGATCCCTCTTGGTGGTCCTCCTCTTCTGGATGCGCACCAACAGCTCTGCATCCTTCTTGTGCAGGGGGTCCCAGGCCTGGACGCAACTGATAGTGGACACGGCAAAAGAATGTGATCCTGGAGGTCTCTCATCACACCTTGAAGCCAGTATCCACGCTCACTTGCAACCCCAAGAACCACCAGAGGAGTAACACTTTAGAAATCCCACCAACTTTCCTTTGCAAGCCCCCTAACTACCTCCTCTCCTTCACCCACAGTGAATCAGTGCAATTAATGCATGTGGCATGGGAGGTGCAATTAGTCTTTGCATCACTCAGTGACAGCCAGCGTCCTACAGGTGTCAGAGATTTGCAGTTAGACAGATCCATGCCTTGTGAGTTATTACCACTCCATACGTCTACGAGATCATTTGTGAGATAAGAAGTCCATCTGATAAAATATGCATTTTGTGCCACATCTTTCTTCTTTGGGAATTCTGGAATCATAGAACCTTAGAATGGTTGGGTTGGAAAGGACCTTAGAGATCGCTGAACTACTGAACCATAGAACGACTGGGTTTGAAGGGACCTTGAGGACACAGAACCATACAATGTTTGGGGTGGAAGGGCAGCACAAGCCAGTGCAGTTATGACTGTATCACTCACGTGCCCATACAACCTCAGTGTGAATGGAACTACGTAAATATTCTCCTTTGCTGGACTCCACCACCAAACCCCAGGGCTGTGGATGTTTGCAGCCATTTCTCCTGGAGTTGGTCTGCAATGTGAATTGTGTCACTCCTGCTCCCGAGCAAGGCTTGGGGTAGGGCTGGTGTTTCATTTGATTTCCTCGCTCTCCCACAGATGAAGAAACACGGGAGCGCTTTAATGAAACTGTTTGTTCTTATTAAGCTGAAAATGGAAAAATACCTTTCCCCTGTTGGAGACGTAACCAGAATGGCACAAGGCTGCAGAGTTTTATTATCTTGGTCTCGACTTAAAATACAAAGAGGCGCTTCTTTAAGAAAGTTTAAGAGAAGTTCTATAAACCATGTCTATATATAATCCCTTCTGTAAGCAGCTAGGAAACTGCAGGACGGAAAGGTTGCCTGCCAGACCTCAGAAAGCAAATACTAATTCAGCAGTCTAGTCACTCTGTCAAACATTTAGTGTAGCAGGGTTGATTGTTCCCTAGTAGGTATCGCTCTGGTGTATCCGCCAGGCCTTTTGTCATGTTAACTGCAACCGATCAATGGATTGAGGTCAGGACTTCTGATGTAGGTGCAAGCTTAGAGGGAAAAAAGTCTCAAAGATTCATTTTTTCTCGTCTGGTAGCACTCCGGTCACTTATTTTTTCTCAGTTAGCCTCTGCTGCTCTAAAGTGGATATTGATCAGTGCTTTAATGCAAACCTGTCAAATTAATTTTGCAGAGCTGGGATATGACTGGCCTAAAATTGCTTCTGCATCTGTTCTCTGCAGCAAGCCTATGAATTTTAATCATGACCAGAATGGGCTGTTGGCTTTTTTTGTTAGAAACTTGAATAGGAAAGGTTTAAACTGTAAATGCCATGAAATGATGCTGTTTTGTTCTTTTCAGAAACTCGTGTGGCTGAGGTCAAAGAAATTATTATGTCTGCGCATTCTTGGCAGATGCTTGGGGAGCTGTGCAGAGCTTTCTTCTTTTGCAAAGCAAAGCTGTGGTATGTAGTGAGCTTGTTCAACATTCCCAGGCCAATGAGGGAGCAGCAGGCTCCAGTGGCTCCTGCAATGCCAGCTGCATCTGTATTAATGTACAATTTCCTCTGCAGCCCCGCTCTGTGATCTGATTATTCCTGATAACTTTATCTCATAGAAGAGAGAGGGAGACACATGGGGGGAGCCTTTATTTATTCGGTGCAAATTAAAAAGAAATAAATTCAGAGCATCCTGAGCACTGCCAAACAGTGGCAGTGAGTGTAACCACTGGATTTTTTGCTAGTCCTTTTTGTCTGCTAATGTGAAAGCATGCAGATTAATGTGAGTGTCATGTGAACTCCGGGAAGCAGCGAAGAATATGAAATTAATTTTAGAGAGGAGAAAGCTGATGTTTGAGGTGAGATTTGGAGAAAACTGAGGATTTGAGGATTTGGAAAAAAACACTTCCCAAGCACACCCAAGAGCAGATTCTGGATCTCAGTTGAAGGAACACCAGCAAACAGCTGACTTGGGTGACCTTACCCCTCTCCAGCTATAACAGAAGGCAGTTTGTAACTACTGCCAGAAATGCCAGCCAGTAAAATGATTCATGCTTTTCCCTGCTGAAATAATGGGCAAAACTTGTATCAGCTACAGCAGTGCAGAACTGGAGCAGGACTGAAGGGTCTTCCATCCCTTCCAACCTCTCCCTGGTGTCCAGCAGTACTTTATATGAGTTTGCTGGTGGCCAAGTATACTGGTTTGAAGTATACAAGTATACTGGTTTGAAGACAGGAGAACTTCATGAAGGCCATCAGTTCTGGGGCTTTTTGAGTTTTAGAGACCTTCATCAGGGTCCAGAGGAGGGTCACAAAGACAGTCAAAGGGCTGGAGCACCTCCACTACAAATACAGGCTGAGGGAGCTGGGCTTGTTCAGCCTGGAGAAGAGAAGTCTGCAAGGAGACCTCATTGCAGCCTTGCCTTCCAGTACTTAAAAAGAGATTATAAACCAGAGGGGAATAAACTTTTTACAAGGGTAGACAGTGATAGGACAAGGTGGAATGGTTTTAAGCTCAAGGAGGGAAGGTTTAGATTGTATGTTGGGGCAAGTTCTTTAAGGAGAGAGTGGTGAGGTGCTGGAACAGGCTGCCCAGAGTGGCTGTGGATGCCCGATGCCCCATCCATGGAGATGGTCACGACCAGGTTGGATGGGGCCCTGGGTGACCTGGTCTAGTAGCAGATCTGGAGGTTGATGGCCCAGCCTGCAGCAGGGGGGGTTGGAAGTAGATGATCCTTGGAATCCCTTCCAACCCAAGCCATTCTATGATTCTATGATTCTATTATCACCTCATATTTCTGTGGTATGAATAAGGAACCAATACCTTTGCTGCTCCCTTATGTGCTTGGAATTAAACCTCGTATTGGATGGCTTGGGTGCACCCAGTGCTTGGTGTGTCCCATGAGATCAGCAGGGAGGACAGTTTGAACAGTCCCTCCTTCTGGCCACCTAAAGGATAGCAGCTGCTGGTGTCATTAAAAGAACTAAGAACATCACTGATTTTATACAGGGGGTATCCCGTGTTGTGGGGGATTAAATTAAAATGAGATGGTCGCTTTGGTAGCATGGGTTCTTCCCTCCCCCAGTGGAAGACCCATGTCATTGAGGACTCCATGGGGAAAACTAATGGCTTTGAATAACATGAACGCCTTTTTGTACATCAGAGAGAGATTAAAAACTGTAGTGAAGGTCTGTCTTCTCTGATGTGAGTGGCAAATTTTCCAGGGGCTTCCCCGAAGGTAAGATTTCAACCCTAGGCTTCTACTTGTTTTGGGTCAATAGAGACCATGATCCAGTGTTCGTCACACATATATCTTCCCTGCCTGCTTGGCAACATTTGGACAAGTAATGAGCTCAGGGTGGTTGGAGAATGCAGATATAGGTGAAACTTCTGTTCAGGTCAAACCCAATGAGATTTTTTCCTAATTATTTTATTATTATTATTAAATAGAAGAAAATAATTGGTTTAGGTTAAGTCAAGACAGATTTTTGTGAACCCAAAATGAGAAGTTTATTTCAGAAGTTATTTAATCTTTATGAAATCTTCAGGGCTTTGTTAAGAAAGAGACTGAAAAAAAAAGAGTTTATAAAATGAATTTTTTCAAAGCAATTTTTAAGCCTTTTTTTTTCTTTTTTTCTTTTTGTATGTGTGGTGCGGTTTTACCTGACATCATGAATTGTTTCAGCCCCTTCAGTATTTTTTTTTATATCAAATATATCTATCCCAGCTATAGATCTGATTTATTTCCAAGTAGCAAAGGTTCATTTTTTTACTTCTGGAAGATGAAACTTAATTCCTCCAGCAGCTTCAGCAAGAGGAAGGTTTTAAAAAGGTCATTGGTTCCAGGAGGGATAAAGGTGGGAATTACTTATCCTTATTTATTGCATCTCGAAGGACTGTAGAGGAATTTGTGGTAGTGAAAAGATCAACAGACCACTTGTCTTTTAGGAAATGGATTTTCAGTTCTACAGAAATACACATTTATTTGAAGTTCTCTGTCCTTGGCATGTGTCATTAGCTTGCCATATTGGCAGAGCTCTGTGATTTTCCATTAGTCAGTTACACGGAGTGTAGTTATGTTGGAGAAAGATGTGGAGTGGATTGAAGATGTCACTGCGAGCTCCAAAACCCATTTCGGAGTCAAGAGGAGCACCAAGGATAACCTCATGTTTCTGCACAAAATCCATTGTCTTTTGCTGCGGGACAGGGAAGATGTTAGAGGAGCACAAATTACATCTTTAAGAACAGCCCAGTTATGTTACATAGCTAAGAAGTAAAATGGGTGATGCTCTCTGCAAACAAGAACCAAATAAGGCATTGCCCTTCAAAGCTCAGTGGCTTCATCTAAAATGCAGCAGAGTTACAGTACAGCTCAACCTGCTCTGTTGGTGGCATTGATGGATTCAGCTTCTTAGGGGCCAGCTCCATGTATTAACTGGCATCAGAGTGGCATTGGAGGCCATCAGCTACCAGGATATGATCGCACTGTGAATGCTGTATGTGCTGGTGATGGATAAGCACAGCACTGCAGTCTGACTGGTGGGATGCACGGGGTGAGCCATCCTCTAATTTGCCACCAAGAGTGTTTCTTGTACTGAACAGCCTCTCTTAAATCAAAGCATTCAATATCACTGAAGGTGGGAGTTGGGAGGGTAGCACTGGAAAAGAAAGGAGAAGTCAGACAATAAAAAAATCAATAGCGCTTCCCTATAAAATAAATTGAGATGCGTGGAGTTCACTTCCACTTGACGTCAGACATGCCAATTTGGCAAATTCGTTTAAGACCAAACTGGGAACTCATCCTGTGGTCACCTAAAGTCTCATGCTGGTCCATGTCCTTCATTCCATCCCTTTGGAAGGGACCACACTGAATCTTGGGTCCAAGAATGAGTTCCAGAGAACTTCTGTGCCCCAGCCTTTGGCAGCTAACCAAGGAGGATGCAAAAGTGCAGTCTGAATCACTGCTTTGTTTTGGCCAGTATTCCAGAATATTGCCCTTGTCTTCTGGGGAAGAAACATCCATGAGTTGTTACAGGGCCCCATCAATTCCACAATGTACTTTGGGTCTCGGTATTTCTTCATTTTTAAAGTGAGGTCAGTGGTGGGCAAAGATGATATGTGGTCACATCAGTGAACATGAACTTCTATTGCCCTGCATAAGGCAAAGAGTATGTAAAATTTACTAAATCAGTGGGGAACCACTCAACATAGGGAAATTATTTTCAATATATTTTTTTAAATTAACAATTTAAACAAAAAATCAATTTCTTATGCACATTCCAACCCATCAATTAATGCAAAATTTTCTTTCCTGGATATAGTGCTTTATAAATCCACCTCAAATTCCTTGATTAACTCTTTCCCTTCAAGAGAAAAATGCCAGTTTCCTCCAATGCTCCCTCTAGTGTATGAGTTACACTTGTACCAGATGAACACTGCCTCAGAAGAGCACCGTAGCACCACAGATATTCCATCATCTGAAATGATGTATGGAATCAGAGAATCACAGACTATCCCAGGTTGGAAGAGACCCGTAAGGATGATCGAGTCCAGTTCCTGGTTCCACATAGCACCACCAAAATTCAGACCACGTGCCTGAGAGCATTGTCCAGAATATCCATAAATAAAGAGTTTTTATTAAAGGCTTCCTTGTGGTTCTGTTGGGAAGATGATGAAGGAGGAGGGCAGAAGAATTTGCAGTTCCGCCAGCTGCACTTTTCCAGAGGATTTTCAGATGCTGAGCATCTTTGCAAGACCTCAGAAACTGTAGCTATTGGTGCCAAAAGGGGACTCAATGATTAGAGAAAGTAATGGATTTACATTCAGCTCATGCACACCTTTTTCTAGAAAAGGAGGGAGTCTCTGGGAGATTTCATTCCTCAGGCCACATCTATGTTAATAAAGAAAACAAGACTCACATGCTGGCCTCGGATCATCTGGACTGATTAACTGCAGCAGAGGTCTCCAAAGTAGCAAAACTATTCCCAACCAAAGCTTGCTGTCCCACTGAGTACAATGCACATAAGAGCACCAGAGATAGTGGGCTTGAAGAGGACCTGCATCCATAGAGGATACATTGGGTTGAGATTTTTTTATGGGCAACAATATTTCTGCTACCCAATAGGCATCATCTAGAAACCCTCATTCCTTGGATATGGATGTCACCGAGACTGGAAAGGGAAGGCTTAGGGGCAAGTGACCACCTTCTTAACAGGTAACGTCTCTGCCATGTCTACAAGAGAGTTAACTTTGGCTCTTGTGGCTCAGTCATTTTGTCGTCGAGAGCAAATCTCATTTTGACCTCCTGAAATTGAATATTCACTTTAGCCTAGATTTGCAAAGCTATTTGTTAATGCGCACATACAGGGCGGTTTTCTCCAGGGTTTTAAAGAAAAAACTCATTTCAATGTAAAATTCACAGGATGAAATTGAAATTTATTTTGAGGAGAGTTAACATTACTGATTTTCAGGCTCAGACAATCACGTCCGTGTCAGATTGTAATTACACCTTTTTGTGCATCAGCTGCATGCGTGGTATGGAAAAAAAAGTAAGATAATGCTGTTTCTTTCAGCGACAGAAAAGATCTTTGTACTGTCCTTCCCTGGAAACACCCCACGCTGAAAGGAGAAAAGAATCTATTTCAGTTTGCCAGAATGAACTGAGCATTAATTGCACAAAGACACTTGTCTTACCCAAAGTTTCGTTTGATTTTTACTTGTAATTGTCTGCTAGGTGTCTGCAGAGCATTTCCTTTTCCCTGCAGCAATTTTCACAGTCATAAAACTCTTGCTTCTGTTAAATAGCGACATTAAAATATTGCAATGCTGACCTTAATGTTTTACAAGGATCTCAAATCTCTAAAATTAGGGTAAAACATGCCGTAAAGTCTATATAGGGAGAATTAAAACCTCAGAAGAAAACTGACAGCCCTGATGTAATTCCATCTTGGATTTGTACCACTGTAAGGTCCCATCCAGCAGCAGGTCAGGGGATTGCATGGCCCAGTGCAAAATTGGGGATGGCAGGGTTTTGGCACAAAGCATTACCGAATCTGGAAAGTCGAAGTCCTCCCTTTACTTTGACCAACTGTGTAAGGCAACCAAAGTTGCAGGAAAACGGAGAACGAAATATCATAGCTTTAATGTTATTTAATATTTTATTAGGTTAAATGGACACACATTTTGTGCTCGGTAAAATACTCAGTAGAGACAAGCTATTTTGGTACAGCATTTAACAGAGAAGATAGTGGGGCTTGGATCAAGATTTTACTAAGTGTATGACGCTCCCAGTAATCAAAAAGGGGCATTTCTTTTCATTTAAAGAACACCAGACTGGGAGAAAACAGATTGTCAGTGAAACATATTGTCATAGAATCATGGAATGGTTGGGTTGGAAGGGACCTTAAAACCCATCTATTTCCAACCCCTGCTATGGGCTTGGTACCCCCACCAGCTCAGGCTGCCCAGGGCCCATCCATGGCCTTGGGCTTCTCCAGGCATGGGGCACCTGCATTTCTCTGGGGAAGGGGTGTCATCCCTGTGCTGTTCAGTTCACCTGTGGCAAGGTCTTTCAGTACAGGAAATGTGACCCATCAGCCACCAGAAAAATGGAGATGTGCGTTAAGTACTAAGTGGATCTCGGGAAAAGAAAAAATGCAAGGCTGAGTCTGACCCTTCTTTACAAGACCTCATTTTAATTCCAGCACAAAAGGACAACAAGTCAACAAGAGTTAATTCTTCCTTCCAACAAATTAAATCTTAAGAGCTGTCATCAAGCAACAGAGAATCAGCATCATTGTACAAACAAATTATGGTCCTTCGGCTTCAAAAAAAAAAAAAAAAAGAGCCTGATCCTGGGGCTGCTCTGTCAGTGGGAGACTTCCACATGCATTTACAAAATGCGGGAAGGACATATAGTTATAACTCAGCTTTCACTGAAATTGATGGAAAAATGCCCAGAGTTGGCTCCTATCTCCTACAGAACGCCTCTCACCAGATGGCAATGGTGCCTAACGCCGTTTCCCTCTGCTATAGCACCTTTAGAGAGTAGCCTGTAATTCATGATGAAAAGTAACAATAATATTGCTTTACATCAGAAGATAATAGCCTTCCTGTGCAGCAATGGAACTCAGATGTCTCGAGCAATGTGTGTAGCTTAAGGGTTTTTTTTTGACAGTGCAATATTGTATATAATAACAATTACCAATGACCTCTATTAGGTTGTCCAGTCTCATTAAGACCGATGCATTTGGTACCTGCCACCGCCAATTTGCCTCAACAGAGGTTTTATTCAGTGGATATGATAGAGCTGTAAAGCAATCTTTTTTCATTTAAATAGTTTAATTGAGGAATGCTATCAGATGTTTCAAAATTTAATGTATACAACAATTTGCTTCCCCTATCTCTTTGCAGAGTTTAGTTTGCAGAAAATGACATCTGATTCTTATGGAAAGAAAGCAATTACATTTTGGAGCCTGCCTGCCTGCATTGCATATGTTTTTAAACATAAAAAGAAATTCTTAATATGTAATTGTCAGGTAATAAAAAGGAAAATATTTTACTTTGCATTTATGAAGTAATTTTTCAAAAGCATAAGGGAATTGCATGTTAACGTTTTTCGTTTATTACCACACTCCTAATGCTGCTCTGTTTTCACAAGTTTAGATTAAAAAAACCTACACAGATCTGATGCTCACATATTAGTATGATAATACCCCATGAAGTAATTAGGACAGGGGAAGCCACGGAGGTTCAGAGGTTCTGCTCAGCCCACGCTTGCTCTCAGGCATCATCAGAAACCCGCTGGGAGGTTCTCCACCAATTTCTACGGGGACTGTTGCAGGTACCCCAGTAAGGTTCTTCTCCACTGTCCATAGAGCATTTCTACCCCTCACTTCAAATTTTCAAGAACCATGAAGACGTGACACTTGGGAACATGGTCAGTGGGCATGGTGGGGATGGGCTGAGGTTGGTCTTGATGATACTGGTGGATTTATCGAACCTTAGTAATTCCATGATTCTATGAATCTCAGCTAGAAAACTACAAAAATGAGTATTAGAAGTAACAAACTAATGTTTCATTTGTCTTCTGTTTTCGGACTTGTTTGCAATGTTTCCCATTGATTTGGGCTACTCACACATGGGAGCTCCCATGTGCTGCTTTGGTCAGACACTCACCGAGGGGAAACCTCAGTCCTTTTTTTGGAGTGCCTTTGAAAAGAGAGCACTCCATGCCCAGAGAGGAGACCTGAGCTGGCAGTGCTAAAAATAAAATAACCTATTTTCTATGGAGCAGTAAGCTACTCCTCTCTCCTTGCTGTTCACAGAATCACAGAATTGTAGGGGCTTGAAGGGACTGCTAGAGATCATCAGGTCCAACCCCAACTCTTGCCTGTAGGTTGGCAATTACCCATCGCTGGTGTCACAGTGCTATAAAAAACCAACACTAAACTCTTCAGGTCTGTATTTGGAACCACATAGGAAAATCTTACCTCTGTTTTTGAAGCCCTATCAAAAAACAGTAGAACTGGGTGGGAAAGGACTGAAGGATCTCCACTGGAATGACCATCAATGCCCTAGAACACATTGCCCAGATTGCTGATGGACCTCTAGCACCGGTTAACAAATACCTCGTGGGCATGGCTTGGGTCTAGCTCATCTCACCTGAGGTCAAGGGCATGCATGAAGTGACTTTCTAGAGTCCTTCCAGCTGTATTTGCTGCACTTCCATAAGTTCACATGAAGATAGCTGCCAGAGGAGGTATCAACCCAGGCAGACACACAGCATCAAATGGGCACACGGCTGTTTTATGGACTCACTGGTACCTCCTGACTCAGTGCCACTTAGCACGAGATTAATGCCATGCGAATGCAGCTCATGTCCCCAGCTGGGATTTCCTACAACCTCCTGCTGATGCTTTGCTGGCAGCAAGAGCAACAAGCTCTCAGTTTACCGGTGGAGGTCAAGGTAAAGTGATTTCAATTAGAAGAGGATCACGTAGGGCTCAATCCGATGTGGGCAGGTTGTGTAATGCTGGCAGAGCCATTTATTCATTTCTGAGCTGCATGGTTTGGGATTTCATTCCCCCTTTCTGGTTTTACAGCCTTACTTCTCACTTTTACCATTTGAAGGGCGGTACCACAATCACCCCAGTAATTAGCAGTGATGAACTAGAGGGTGAGGAGGGAAAGAAAATATTCTGCTGAACATTTCCTTCCCCCCGTGGCTTTTGCTGCTGTGTGACACAGCTGCATTTCAAACCCAGCACGTATTTACATGCCTCTGAGAGGAAGGGTGCGTGTTTGTTGCCCTGCTCAGAACAGAGCACATATTTACATGCTTTGCTGAATTGGGGCCACATACCTTTCTTTTTCCTTGACATTGTGGGCAACCCTTTGTTTCTGCTGGTCAAACAAAACAGAACAAAAAGCAAAAAAAAAAAAAAAAAAAAAAAAAAGGAGACTGGGGGAAAGAAAATGTATTTATTAAATGGTTCTATAAATAAAAGAGCTGGGAAGATAGAAGAGGCTCTGATCTCTGAGGGGTGATGGCAAAGTGCTGCTGATAAAGTGGCTGCGATTCAGATCAATACAAACAAGGCAGGCAGGTGAATTTCCCCTTTGATCTTCATTCCCCATGCATCTCAAGTCGCTCTGACTGTGCCATACGAATTACTGCTTTGTGCAGGGGAAAAGCAGTTCACTTGGCTTTTTGCTTATTGCACAAGTGGATTGGATGGCGAATGATGAGTGTCGCTTGTTATCGTTTCAAAAAAAGGCACTGGAAAGTGGTGGCTTTGGCACTTCACGTGTCAACATTTTTGGTGTCAATAGGGCCGATAGATACATCAGCACTAAATGGTCTTAATAAAAAAAGATTAAACCTGGAAAAAGGAAATAAAGCTCGGGGCAGGGTTCATCTGTAAAGCTACAAATACACTGGAGGAAAATTTGAGGGGACAAAATAGCAATGATGGCAGATGATGCTTTGTACTTTTGGCCTCAGCAGCTGTGTTGGAATATGCTCTGCCCTACTACTGATTAAGGGAAAACCCAAATCCATCCCTGTGGTCCACAGAGCAAGGCAAACCTTGTTGATATTTATCATTCTTTGGCTGAATAGGATGGGGCCTCAGCAGAAGTCCTCTTTGAAAGGGCAACGCTGTTAAACCATGAAATATTGGCTTCAATGTGGTCTCATTTTTATCACAACATCCCAATCTGTTGCAGCCAGAACTTCCCTCTGACAGGACTGATCGTTTCTTGAAAAATAAATAATAACCTTACAGCTTCTATGCCCTCTACTGCTGTTCAACTTCCCGACCAGCTGTTTTAATTGTTTTAAAATTAAGTGTATACCATGGAGATCTGTGGGTAGTTGGAACCTGGAATGTGCTTTTGACTGGGGCTAATGAGTCAGTGATATCTACTCAGTCTTATGTCACCCTACGGGCTTCTGAGCAATTGTGGGACATTCTCCCAGTTGGTTTCACGTCATTTTTGAGCTGGTTGTGGTTTCTTTCCTTTTTAAAACCTGGGTATCCCAGGGAGCCTCGCAGGTCTGTCATTTCAGTAGAGGAAGAAGTGTGATTACTGGAACACAAATCACATTTACAAGACAATGTGCACTGCAGAAGAACACAGCTGCTCTTCTGTCATCATGAAATCACGGGTATTTAATAGTAATCATGTCACTAAAGTGACCCCAGTACCTGGCCAGGAAAAACACAGACGTTACATAACCATGTGCTCTGTGTGCAGCCTAAATCATGTAGATGTCAGAAGTGCAGTGGGGTATCACTGAGCCAGTGTACCAGCGTGGAAGGGCAAGGCAGCAGCCGTCTAGAAGTTGCCACTCCTGATACTCATCAGCACTTGCTGAACATTTACGGAGACCAAACAGTAGGAACACTGACTCACCTCTACTGGTGGAGGTTTGTATGAGTGTGGCATGCAGGCTTTTGTTCATTGCTGGCAAAAATGCACAGCTAATGGTGGCAACTATATCAAAAATTGTGTTTTGTAGCATATTTTTTTCTATGAAATAGTATAATTGTGCTTTTTATAGTGATTGTAGTTTCCATGGAAATAAATAAGAGGCATTACTTTCAGAGCAGCCTACATACACCTTTGTCATCTAATGCACAGTGCCAGACGTTGTGAGTACAAATGGAAGGAGCTTTTTACTCATTTCAATTTTAAACAAATTCTACAGACCACCGTTTCTATGGCCTATTTAAAATGCAAACAAAGGCAGAAGAGCTCCCCCCTTATCTAAGCCCCCTTAGAAAGAAAAAACAAGGAGAAGCTCAGAGGAGCCCTCACAATCCCATTGATACTGGCCAGCTGCAAGCTGTACAGATATTTTAACCTCACTAAATTATGTCTGAAATATCTTTGCCTTCTACATTGAGGTTCTAAAGAGTCGAATTAAATGATACCTGAAGAAAGTGGCCAGCCCTATTATTTGCCGGATATCCCTGTGGTTTCTTAATAGGTGTTTTGAATGCTAAGCATTTGCCCTCGTTCTGTTGTGAGATTCTCAAGAATCTGCTCCAAACTGAAAGAGACAAAAGAGAATGAATGAAACCAAATTGAGTTGTGGCAGGAGGCAGCTGGGACTCGCTCACTAGCGTAAGCTGATCTATTCATGATACTCTCTTCCATGAAGAGCAAGGTTCTAGTACTTGGAACAAAGGCGGAAATTATATAGTTTCTAAGATCTGCTTTACAGTGGCATTTGGATTCTACAACAGATGAGCTTAAATGGGAAATCTGAGTGGTTTGTTTTTGTTATTACCACTATTTCTCCTTAGCAGTGAAATCTCGTAATACAAACTCAAAGTCTGCCATAGGAATTGCATTGCTCTTCTAAAAACTTTCTTGGACGTACCCAGGGATGAAGTTATGAAGCTACAGCCTGCCCTTATGGTTTGAAAAACATTGATATGACCGGCTGTGCCATAGAGTCACAGAACTATTAAGGCTGGAAAAGACTTCAGAGACCATCAAGTCAAGCCATTGACCTATCCTCACCATGCCCACCAAATCATATCCCTAGATGCACTGTCAGAAAGCCCCTTGATAGCACATTGCCAGAAGCTTGAAGGAGATATCAGAGAAAGAAACAAGCTCCAGGTCTCATTTCCTGGACCTCTTCCCTAAGCCTCCAATATTACTCATTGGCAGAGAGAAAATACAGAACCAGCTGGAATTCTTAACCATGTCAGACAAGCTTTGGATACATCTTCTGAAAACTGCTCCTTCCAAAGTCAATATACAGCAGGTTTGTATCTGAGCAAGCTCTCTCCACCTGTTGGATAAAATCAAACCCTCTCTTTATTCACATAAAATGAATGTAAAAAAGGGAAAAATCTGATGACTGACACCAGTGACCCAACAAAACACCTCAGTGGTCAATAGTTAATCTGGTATCTGGAAAATCATTGCTCTTTTCTGAGGCATATGCTACTTGTTATGCTGATTGTTGCTGCTGGGCAAGTTGGCTTTTATTTAACATCAATGTTGAGAATTAAAATTTCCATTCTGATCTATGGGCTCTGAGACTGCTCTCTGTGGCCACTAATGGAAAATCTGCTACCAAACAAACTCCTTAATTTTAGGCATATTATCCCTCTGTAGGGCATGGGAAAGAGGCTGTATTTGCTCTGAAATACAATTTTAAGCTATATCCAGAATCATATGGATTTTTCTATAAATCCAAATGAATGCAAGAAAATAGATAATGCCAACAGCAGAGCTCTATAGACAAGAGTTTTCACATCCAGTCTCGCTTTTCCCAACAGGATGGAGCAATATGGCCCTTCAGTGAGGTCCTCTGAACTCACCCTTAAGCAGAGAAATCAAGCTGTTGGATGACTTCGGAAAACACAATTTCAATCTCAAAACAGCCTAATACTTCCATTTTCTGACGAACCTCTCTGAGAAAAACAAAACCAAAACAACAAATAAAACCAAGCAACCAAGCAAACTAAAAAAGCACATACAATGTATTGCATTTAATCAAACTTCTGCAGTAGAGAGTGGGTTTGTTTGTTTGTTTCATTTCGTACTTCCATATTCCACCCATGGAGCAATCTTGCTGGTAGGGAGGATAAACAACAAGCCACCAAACAAACCAACCACGGGGCCTCCAGGAGCTGTTGTTATTTATTTCCACAATTAGCAGCCGAGTTCTGGTGCTGTGCCCAGAGAACTCCTCTCATTTTTCAGCATGTCACTCGGCGCGCAATATGCTTTTAGGAATTGAGGATTAAGACGGCTGATTGTGGGTGGTTTATGAAACTTTTTATGGGAAGCCATATAGCCAAACCTTTAGAGAATCAGACCGTCATTTTAATGGGCTTATGTTGTATACAAGACTGCTTGGTAAGATTTCCACGCAGTGCAGAGCGTCTTGATAGAGAACTTGGATTAATCAGGACTGCTGCTGCCAGTTGATGCTGTGGGTTGTTTTCTGAATTAGCAACAAGCCATGAGCAGTACTGAGAACAGCCTGGAGGCGGCCGCCATTCATCCTTGGAGATGTTGGAACAGTCAGATTCCAGCAGGGAAACATCTACGGAGTGGAAATAATGAAATAATGAAATAAACTTAATATACACAGGTGAGTGCCTGGAATGCCACTAAAGTGGAGGAGGCATCTCCCTGCAGCCACTGAGATCCTGGGACACTGGGCAGGATGGGACTGGACTGAAATTATAATCCTTTATGCGATGACCAAATGCTAAAATCTCTTTGCGTTGTATGTGCCCATATGAAATGCACACACACACACACACACACAGGGAAACACCTCAAATTTAGAGACTAACAACTGTTAGACAAACAGTTACATCACACCCTGGATGGAGAACCCAGATGCTGATTTTGGACGTCGAGCTTCGTTGCCTCCCAAAAAATGCTCAACACCATTCAGGTTTCATCAACTATTTCAGTTGTGACTGAAGGATGAATATTTAAGGCGTAGATCTATAGTGCAGCATTCAGATTTAGAAGAGATGTCATCCTCTCCCAGGGTTGTTAAAGGTATTGATTAATTGCCTATTGTTAAAGATATCGATTGATGAAGCTGCAGTATAAATACCGGCAATGTCGGCTACTCTACACAGATTTTAACCTAAGCACTCAAATGATTTTCTGTATTTCTAGATCACAAGAGATTCATGACAAATTCCCACTGTGCCATGGCCCCTGGTTGCTGATCCCTTTTAGCCATAAAAGTCCTTAAGGTGTCATTTTTCAGTCATATAACAGTTTGAGTTGGAAGGGACCCTTGAAGGTCATCTGGTCCAACTCCTGCAATGAACAGAGACACCGACAGCTTCATTAGGGTGTTCAGAATTCCCAATGAAATTTATTTTCTCTGCTGTGCTGAGGGTACTGGAACCATCTTAGTGTTCAGTTTCAGTTTGGGATAGTGCTGGAGATTTTTGAAGACCAACATTCAATGTGTAACCAGCAAATAAGCATCTAGCGTTTAGAACAAGCTAAGGGCAAAAGAGATCAGGCAGGAGTCACCTTACCAGAGTAAACCAAGAACCCGATTTTCTAGCTGCTGAGCCTTCAAATACACCTGGGATCTGAAGATCACAGAATCATAGAATCATGATTCTAAGATACAATGAACTTTGCTATAAATCCTATTTAAAAAAAATCATTGAGTGCTACCCACTCTTAACAACATCATTGATACATTTGAAGGGAATCCTGAAAAACATTTCCAGAGCCTTCAAGTCAACCCAACACCATCATTACTAAAGTGTTGCACGACCCTCCATGTTGATTAACTGCCATCATATTTAATTAGTGCTCGAGTGGCACTTCATCCTGCTTATTGTCAGCAACCCCTTTATCTTGCTATTTGCATTGCAGAGTTTTTAATTAGAATATGTATGGGGAATCTCTTAATGATCTCATGTCTGAATAACCATCCAGGCTTTGTGGAAGGTTGCTTGGTTGTCTCTGTCTCTCCAGAGGGTGCTTTACCACTCTGCAGGTTTTACCATTTTCCTAGGAAATATTTTTTATACCGTCTGACCCAAAGCCTCCCCAATTACAACTTGTTTCACTTGCCATTGTTATGGACAAGTCTTTGTAATAACCTTATCCAGTTGAACTCAATGATGTTTATAAGCTCCTTAAAACATAGGACATTCTTTTATTCTCTTATTTCCTTTTTAGTTTTCTCTTTGACGGTCCAAACTATCTCTGCTTTTCAGTCACAGGTTGACTAGGATTTGAACTCATTCCTTATGGGCCTCTTCCAACTCCAGATATTCTATAAGTCTATAGTCACCAATAAACTCTTCATTCTTCTTCTTGAACCCCAGTGCTGGCTATATGAAGGTATTAAGGATGTAAAGATGAAGGAGGATAGCTGGAAGGCCCTGGAAAATGATCACTGGGCAGTTCAATGGCAGATGAAGCCATTCCACTCTCTATCATATTTGAAAAATCATGGCTGTCCGGTGAAGTCCCTGGTGACTGGAGAAAGGGAAACACTACTCCCATGTTTAAGAAAGGGAGAGAGAATGACCTGAGGAGCTACAGGCTGGTGAGCCTCACCTCTGTGCCTGGGAAGATCATGGAGCAGATCCTCCTAGAAGACATGTTAAGGCACATATGAGACAAAGAGGGGATCTGAGACAGCCAGCATGGCTTCACCAAGGGCAGATCTTGCCTGACCAATCTGGTGGCCTTCTATGATGGAGTGACAGCATCGGTGGATGGAAGAAGGGCGATGGATGTCATCTACCTGGACTTCTCCAAAGCCTTTGACATGGTCCCTCACCACATCCTTCTCTCCAAATTGGAGAGGTGTGGATTTGAAGGACGGACTGTTTGGTGGATTAAGAACTGGTTGGCTGGTCACAGCCAAAGGGTTGTGATCAGTGATTCTATGTCAGGGTGGAGACCGCTCACGAGTGGTGTTCCCAAAGGCTCAGTCTTAGGACCTGTGCTCTTCAGCATCTTTATCAATGACATAGACGATGGAACTGAGTGTACCCTCAGCAAGTTTGCAGATGACAAAAAGCTGAGTGATGCTGTCGATACATTGGAGGGAAGGGAAGCCATCCAGAGGGACCTGGACAGGCTGGAGAAGTGGGCCCATGTGAACCTAATGAGGTTCAACGAGGCCAAATGCAAGGTGCTGCACTTGGGCTGGGGCAATCCCACATATTTATACAGACTGGGGGAAGAACTCCTTGAGAGCAGCCCTGCAGAGAAGGACTTGGGGGTCCTGGTGGATGAGAAGCTGGACGTGAGCCAGCAGTGTGCGCTGGCAGCCTGGAAGGCCAACTGTGTTCTGGGCTGCATTAAAAGACGAGAGGCCAGCAGGGAGAGGAAGGGGATTGTCCCCCTCTACTCGGCTCTTGTGAGGCCCCATCTGGAGTACTGCATCCAGGCTTGGGGCCCCCAGTAGAAGGAAGACATGGAGCTCTTGGAGCAAGTTCAGAGGAGGCCACCAAGATGATCAGAGGGCTGGAGCACCTCTCCTGTGAAGAAAGGCTGAGGGAACTGGGCTTTTTTACTTTGGAGAAGGGAAAGCTCTGGGGAGACCTCATTGTGGCCTTCCAGTACTTGAGGGGAGGGTATAAACAGGAGGGGGAACAATTGTTTATGAGTGTGGATAGCGATAGGACGAGGGGGAATGCTTTTAAACTGAGACAGGGGACGTTCAGGTTAGATATTAAGAGGAAGTTTTTCACACAGAGGGTTGTGATGCACTGGAACAGGTTGCCCAAAGAGGCTGCGGATGCCCCATCCCTGGAGGCATTCAAGGCCAGGCTGGACGTCGCTCTGGGCAGCCTGGTCTAGTGGTTGGTGACCCTGCACTCAGCAGAGGGGTTGAAACTCGATGATCTTTCCAACCCAGGCCATTCTATGATTCTATGAAGAAATCCATCGGCGATGTGTAGGTAATGCACATTGGAAGGAAGAGTTTAACTGACTCGTTCATGCTGATGTGTTCTGAATGAGTCATAACTCATGGGGACAAGATTTAGGCATTGTTCCTGGCAGCTTAATGCGCAACAGAGGTCAAAAAAGTAAATAAGGCATTAGGCTGTGTTCAAAGAGGAGAGAGAATAAAGGACAAAGATAGGCTGTGGCAAACAATTGAGCCTTTGTTTTAAATTCAGCTTTTTTATTATTTTTTTGTCATTTCATCCCAAACTGCGGTTGTCCAGGGAAGGGAGGCTCTTAATACCATGGAGATTACGGGAAATGTTGAAGGAAATTTCAACTGAAGGGTGAGCTTATCACTCAGAGATCAGAGTACACATGATTCCTTGTCCAGAGAGTGTCCCAAATGCAGACCATGGGTGTAGAACTTTCTGCTCAGGGTGACAATGTTGAAATCACTCAAATTCTGAAGTCAGGGACTTTGTTTTGCTGGAAGACTTCTCCACTTCTTCAGCCAAGTGGTCCAGGTGCTCCACTTCATCTGAGTGAAAAGGGGATGCTTTAAATCTCGAGGAAAATAATGTTTCTTTTGTCTGTTCACAGATCTGTTCTTATGTCTGTTCCACAAGGCGTTGTTAGAAAGAAGCAAGAAAACTGTAACTATTAAACCCTCAGTGTTCCTCACTGTGCCTTGGGTTTCGTGCCTTGAGTTTCACAGCTAGGAAACATGATCCTGAGGTCCACAGTGCTGAAGAGTGAAGTATAAAAGAGTTCTCATCTCATAGGGTAATAAAAAATAAAGCTGATCCTTTGGCTCAAATGTCAAGTGCCAAGAAGAAAATATCTTCAGGCCCAGAGCCCTAAAACATAAAATTAGTGGTGGATCGTGTCCTTCAATGCACTTCGTAGAATCACTGTTGATCATAATTTAATTAATTAATTAATTGATTTTGTGTTATTTCTTTCTCTTTTTCCTCCAGGCATGGCCCAATTTCATATCACTGCACTATCAGCGTGGAGCTCATCTTGCTTCCACACCATATCCAGGCACGGTTCAATGGTTCTGGCTGAGCACTGCCTAAATAAAACCAAAGGCATGGTTTGGTAAGGCACAGAAATGTGCTCTAATTGTTGTCACCTCCCAGTCCCAAAGGATCTGAAGGAATTTTGCTGCCAGCCCCATGCATACATCCACTACACCTCTCCCTCCCCATCTTATTCCTTCCCACGTTATTGCTCTCCTTTGTTCTCAGGCTGTGGGACAAAACTGCAGGTCATAAATTCACTGGGTATAGGTCTAGAATCATCATGACAGAGGAAGAAAAAGCAAGCAAACCAGCACCTCTCCGAGCTGCAGCCAGATGCACCCAAACCTGTACCCAAGGCTCTCGCAGAAATTCACAGTGCATCACCCAGAAGTGGAGTGGATCCCAAGTAATTAAATCTATAAATTAATTCTCCCCTTAAGATACGCTTCTCTCCCATTATTAGGATTGTTTCAGGGAAAATCCTTGGAGGATCTTCATGAGAGTAGCACTATTTCAAATATTGTGTTTCTTAAGCTTTCTTTTCTTTTTTTTTTTTTTTTCAGGCTTGATGCCTGCAGCCTACAATTAAAATAAGTGACATGAAGGTGTCTTTAAAACAGAGATCTATGGAAAATGAAAGGATTGTCTGTCAAAGGGTGAGAAATGAAAAATAGCGGTCTCAGATCTCTGAATGGATGAGTGAGGAAAATTCCTGTCCGTCCCAGTACCCAAAGGGATAAAACCCAATGATAGCTTCTCAACTGCTTAGCAGATAATGCATGTGCTGTTTGGATGCTGGTAATGTGTTTTTTACTTCTTTCTATCTGGGAGGAACGAATCAAATATGAGAAGTGCTGGGACATGATTTTCAACCCATTGCCTTTGATTAAGTGCTTTAACATGTGAGTCCAGAGATTCGCAATAATACTAATGGGGCATAAAGAACTATAAACAGGACGGGCCTACTTTGGTCCAAATGCCATTATCCTGGAATAAAAAAGAGCAGCAAATGTAATATGTCCACTGCTAACCTTTTTTTGACAGGAAATTTTCTCTCCTACATGCACACCATAAATTACACTGCATTTTGCCCGACCTGTGAGTGATTGTTCAATTTCAAGAGGAGGACTGTTTGCTAAGCCCAAACCACTTTGCTCAACGCAGTATTTGGCTGTGAAAATATGATGGGGTGAAGCAAAACACGTATGTGAGAGGAAGGCTGGGCTAAAAGCAAATTTCTTTTTTATGTCATGTGTGGGATAAGATTGTAAAACCCATTGTAAATGTTGTGGTGAGGTGTTGGTTGCTCAGTGATATTAAATAAAATGAAAAATCAGTCTGGACTGGAAAACCCAGGAAAAATGAGGGAGATTGGAAGTGTTGTAAAAGTTTGCTTCTAAAAGACAGGAGGTCACATTCTACATATATACAACACCAGGTTGGTGGAATGCCACTCTTTGAACCTGACTCCACGTCACTTCCAACTTCGTGCTACATTTTATTGCTCTCAGCAAGTTGCAGATTGTCCAACTGTTCTATCATTTCTTGTAAACGGCTGCAACAACAACAAAAATAATAAAGGAAGAAGAAGAAGAAGGGCAAAAAAAAGATTCCGTGACTCTATAACGGAGTCCTCGGTGTAAATCAAACATTCCCTGTCATGTTGATAGCTTGTGTTAGTCTAATGTATTTTATATTACTCAAAAGCTTTGAAACCCTGCAGCTTTCTTCATATAGGCCATTATGCGGTTATCATTAAATTGTCTTGCAAAGAACATTATCGGTAATTATAGCAGACACTAAAATCAAATGATCAGACTGGGACCTTTAACACCAAGAGGAACCATTAGAAGTTAATCAAATAAAAGGATGAGAATAATTATGTTAGGATTAAGCAGTAATATGCCAGAAGTTATATACTTTGCTGACTATATATCTTTACTCTCAGCTTCCTCCAGCTCCTCCTGTTTGATGCCTTTTATATAATACTTTGGCACAGAATGTAAATGACGGTATTTTTGTGTGTCACAAATGGGGATTTAGGGTTCAAATGAGGTTCATGTTGAAATGGCACAGAAAGCAGCACTATGGAATGATGAAGATAAAAATAATAGTGGTGTATGAGTGTATGGATAATATATATAAAAGTACAAAGCTGCAAAAAATCCATTGGTCAATGGAGCATAACAGGATGATAAAAATAGTTGCAACAGGAGGTGAAACCACATGGCTATCGGTTCGCTGCTCAGCGTTGCTTTGCTGTTTCTAAGTGCTTCTGTGGCTCATCTGCAAAAAGTCGCGCAGCATAGACAAAAACTAACATTGTTCTCAGGTTGGATAATAGGAAAAATTTATTCAGCAAAAGAGCGGTCAGGCACTAGAACAGGCTTCACAGAGAGGTGGTGGAATCCCCAATCCAGGAATTGTTCGAGAACCTTAAAGAAGTGACACCTGGGGATGCAGCCAGTAGGCATGGTGGGATGGGTTGGGGCTGGGTGTGGGGATCTTGGAAGTCTTGTCCAACAATACACTAAACAAACTAGCAGCATGCCCAGAGTCACACTGTAGATGTATACTCTGAAGCTAGCTTTTCTGGAAATAAAAGGGGTTATCTTTTTTTTTTTTTTTGCTAAGTTGTACAGGGAAAAAATTATTTTGAGAAATGGAAACTTGAGGAGGAGGAATGGGACTTATCAGTGTTAGCCTCAAAAGTGCTTAATTTTGAGAGGAATTAAAAGCTAAGGAAAACATTAATTTGGAGATAGTAAAAATGTTTATCCTTTAATTAAATATTCTTATTTTAAATCCTCTTAAACACCAAGTGTCAGGAAAATTGCAAAATTGAATAGCCAAACCACCAACCCATCCCTACCATGCCCACTCACCATGTCCCTCAGTGCTACGTCTCAACAATTCTTAAACATCTCCAGGAATGTGGACTCCAACATTTCCCTAGGCAGCCTGTTCCAAACATGAACAATGTAATCCATGGCCCTTGTACCAGATAAATCCCAAGAGAATTTTCCATTTCTGAGTCCATCAGATCTCTGAAAATAAACTTTAGATCCCCAAATGGAAAGTCTCTTTTGATCTGTCTTCATAAAGTGTTGAGGTGAAACATCTCACTTAATACCACTTAAAAGGTATAAGTTGATGATGTCCAATTACAGAATAGATGTACCAGGATGGATGCAGGGATGCAGGCACTGGGGATGCAGGGCACAGACATAGCAGGCACAAAGCTTCAGTTCCAGGCCAATTATTTTGCTTCATCTTCTGTCCTGAAATTGTGATGTGGAATTAGCTGATGTTTCGTGAATTTACACCAAAAACATCTGATAAGTGACAACTCTGAAAGGCAACAAGTAGATCCATTAGGTGCATGCATACTATGTGCCTGATATAAATAAAAACATGCACGACACATTTCTTGTTTGTCCTAATTCCTCAAATTCTGTTAACAAATGGGGAAGGACTGGTGGGAGATGTGAAGGCTGGGAGCTGTCTTGGACGGAGTGACCACAAAATGGTTGAGTTCTACATTCTTGTTTAAGTCAGGAGGGGGAGCAGCACAACTGCTACCTTGGAATTCCAGAGGGCAGACTTTGAAATGTTCAGGATGTTAGCAGGGAGAGTCCCTTGGGGTTCAGTCCTGAACAGTAAAGGTGTCCAGGAAGACTGGCTGCTCCTTGAGAAGGAACTGTAACAGGCACAGGTGCAGCTGATCCCTCTGTGCCACAAGATGAGCCAGCAGGGAAGAAGACTGGCATGGATAAACAGGGAACATTTCCTGAGGCTCCAGGAGAAAAAGAGAATCTATCTCCTGTGGAAGAAGGGATAGATAACTCTGAGAGAGTACAAAGAACTTTTTAGGATGTGCAGGGAGAAAATTAGAAAGGCAAAAGCCCAGTTTGGTCTCATCTTGGCCACTGGGGTTAAAGAGAACAAAAAACTTTTTTACAAATATATTAACAGTAGGAGGAGGGCTAAGGAGAATCTCCATCCTTTACTGGATGAGGCGGGGAACATGACCACTGAGGGTGAGGAAAAGGCTGAGGTTCTCGATGCTTTCTTTATGTCTGTCTTTGAAAGTCAGACCAGTTATCCTCAGAGTACTCTACTCTCTGACCAGGTGGGGAGTAGAATAAACCCCCCTTGATTCAGATGTGAACAGTTAGAGACCTGCTACTCCACCTGGACTGCCACAAGTCCATGGGGCCAGATGGGATCCACCCAAGGGTGCTGGAGGAGCTGGCAGAGGAGATAGTCAAGCTGCTTTCCAGTATCTATCAGTGTTCCTGGTCAATTGGAAAGGTACCAGTGGACTGGAGTCTTGCCAGCGTGACTCCCATCTACAAGAAGGGTCATAAGGAGGATCCAGGGAACTATAGGCCTGTCGGCCTGACCTCAGTGCCAGGAAAGGATATGGAGCAGATCAAATTTTGGAAGATCACATGGCACGTGCTGGACAACCGGGGGCTCAAGCCTATCCAGCATGGGTTCATGAAAGTCAGGCCCAGCTTGACCAACCTGATCTCCTTCTATGATTGAGTGACCTGCCTGGTGGATGAAGGAAAGGCTGCTGACGAAGTCCACTTCGACTTCGGCAAAGCTATTGGCACTGTCTCCCACAGTATTTTCCTAGAGAAGCTGGCAGCCCGTGGCTTGGACAGATGCAATCCTTGCTGAGTAAAGAGCTGGCTGGAGGGCCGGGCCCAGAGAGTAGTGTTGAATGGAGTCACATCCAGCTGGTGACCAATCACGAGTGGTGTTCCCCAGAGGTCAGTGCTGCAGCCTGTCCTCTTCAATATCTTGATTGATGACCTGGATGAGAGCATTGAGTGCACCCTCAGTAAGTTTGCAGATTACACCAAGTTGGCAGGAAGTGTTGATCTGCCTGGGAGAAGGAAAGCCCAACAAGCAATCTGGACAGGCTGGATTGCTGTGCTGAGGCCAGTGGGATGAAGTTCACCAAGACCAACTGCCATGTCCTGCGCTTCACTTACAACAGCCCCAGACAACATTACAGTCTTGGGACAGAGTGGTTGAAAGACTGTGTAGAGGAAACACACCCGGTCAATGCTGAGCTGAATATGAGCCAGCAGTGTGCCAAAATGGCCAAGAAGGCCAATGGTATCCTGGCTTGTATGAGAAATAGTGTTACTAACTGGAGTAGAGAAGTGATCATCCCTCCATACTCAGCCTTGGTGAGGCCGCACCTCAAGTACTGTATTCAGGGCCCCTCACTACAAGAAATACATTGAGGCTCTGGGACATGTCCAGAGAAGGGCAACAAAGCTGGTGAGGGGTCTGGAGCACAGGTCTTATGAGGAGCAGCTGAAGGAGCTGGGATTGTTTAGTCTGGAGAAGAGCTCAGGTGTGACCTCATCTCTCTTCACAACAACCTGAAGGGAGGTTGTGGTGAGGAGGGAATCAGCCTCTTCTCCTGCGTAACTAGCAATAGGACTGGAGGGAATGTTCTCAAGTTGTGCCGGGGAGATTCAGGTTGGATGTTAGGAAATAATTCCTCTCTGAGAGAGTGGTCAGGCGCTGCCCAGGAAGGTGGTGGATTTGCTGTCCCTGGAGGTTTTCAGGAAATATTTACATGTTGTACTGAGGGACATGGTTTAGTGAGAAATATTAGTGATAGGTGCGCGGTTTAACTGGATGATCTTGGAGGACTTCTTCAACCTTGTTGATTCCGTGATTCAATGAATTTACACCAAAAACCTCTGATAAGTGACAGCTCCAAAGTGCAACAAGCATATCCATAAGGTGTATGCATAATATGTGTCTGGTACAAATATGAACATGCACGACGCATTTCTTGCTTGCCCTACTGCTCCAGACTAACTTTAGACCAGAATTTCTGGGACGTAGACCAGAATAAAATTTTAAGTTCCATGGACAAGGTCAACAGATGCTTGTATTCCTATGTAAGCATTACACCAAAAGGACATCAAAGCTATTCCCTATTAAGTTTGCTAAGACAAGATTGCAACAAGCCATTCCCTCTAATACCAGCTTCATAATTTGATTTCATGACCTGTTGCATTGACTCAGAGATTCCAACAGGGTGCTGCACTGATTGCATTTTAATTGTGATATTAATTTAATAGTTGCCTCTTCCAGCTCGAGCAGTTGATAAAACTGGAGCAAATTAGCCCCGTAAAGTGCTAGCTGGAGTGTGTGAATGCCACAGAGACTCAGGCTCAGAAAAAGCACATTATGTGGTACCATTCAAGCATATCACGAAGACTGGGCAATTAAAATGACGGTGACTTGCAGTCACCAGGGTTGTGTCAAGGGGGAAGTGGGTGGACCATGGGACCAGCCAAGTGTTTCACTCAGGACTTGGGAGTTGGACTTGATGATTCCTATCGGTCCCTTCCAACTCAGGATATTCTATGATGGTATGACTTCTCAGGTAGGCTACGGAAAAGAGAGAGCAATGGCCTTTCCCAGTGTGTGAGGCTCATTAATGAGCTGAAATTGGCCCTCTCCTTAGATGCCTGAAAACGAAATATAAGAACCTCTCAATAATTCTGACTCTACTGAAAGAAACTGGCTCATTTTATTGGTTTTCACAAAAATAAAGCTGTTTCCATTCTTTGCCAACTTAAGTGGTTATTATTTCTTCATTAAACTCTCACTTTCCTGTGCCACTACTCCACAGGAAACAATACACAAAGTGACCTTCTTCCAGCCTGTTTGTGGAATGTATGCAAAAATCTTTCCAAAATTTTCCACGTCAGAAGTAATTTAAGGGTTTCCCAGCACTTAACAATTCATGCCCACTTCCCTCTTCCCTTTCCACTGGATTTTACTGAAACTCCTGGGAACATTTTAGGAAAGAGGACTGTAGTTTTTGGGAATTAACTGTTTTCAATGAATAGAATTGCTAAGCACAGTTATTTGTAGAAGTTATCTGGCAAGAAATACAAAGAAATAAATCAATTTGATAGAACTACAATCTGTTCTTGGACAATTCAAGAACAGAAAAAAGTCTGAATTTGGGGAGGAAATTAATCACTGTAAATTATTGGCTCAGCTGTACTATTAACATTAATAACACTCCCAAATTAATTAACCAGAAAACTCTTTTTATTAAGAAATAATCAAACCCTCAGTCAGTGTCCTTACAAAATATTAGGTGTTTGCATCACTGTGGCTGAGTTGGTTTTATTAATCTAATGTGAAACTGAGAGACTGGAGGCCTCTCCGGTCACAGAAGAAAGGGGAAGGGAAGGGAAGGGAAGGGAAGGGAAGGGAAGGGAAGGGAAG
>NC_034438.1:1745440-1750767 GCF_002078875.1 Numida meleagris
GTTATTGAAAGTATACTATATGTTACGCTCAAGAAGGGAAGGGAAGGGAAGGGAAGGGAAGGGAAGGGAAGGGAAGGGAAGGGAAAGGAGAAGAATTCAAAATCTTTGACACTGCAAAATGGATTGATAGAGTGCCTGAAAAAGTATGGAACCAAGCGATGTCAGAGACTTTAGATGAGAGATTATTTTATCCCCTCACATTAAGGTGACAAAAGTACCTGTCAGGGTTCTTGTGCTACCAGAATGTGCCTAAGAACTAGTTCAACATTAATAAGACTCCGTCCTTACTAGATATACTTTTAATAACAAATGGAGGCAATTCTTTAGGTACTGAGACAACTTCTGAAAAATCCTTTATTTCTTTGAATATTGCATCTGCAGTAAGCAGCAGAGAATTGGCTGTACTCCACATATGATGCTTTTAATTTAATTTTAAACCTGAGGTGTCCATTTAGTGCGACCTACCAAAAATCACATCCATTAAAATGCTTTAAGGAAAGCCATGTTCAAATGAAATTTGTCTTCAGGAGGTGGGAGAGCTTCCTAATCACATTTCATATCATTTTTTTTCTCCTCTGGATGGATGTCTTCTTTCAAAGCCTGATGGCCAGAGAAATGAAGGGTACCTTTCAGCAGTAAGTAACTATTGGAGCTTTGCCTTGCTGGATTATTTGTTCGTTGTAACTAACGTTAAAAATGCCCTGTCAGAAAATGCCTTTAAAAAAGTGTAATATTTTGTTTTATTTAGCAACTACTTGGGAAAATTTAGCACCAAGCCAGAAAGGTTGTGGAGCAAGTAGCACTTCATAAATTGCTTGAGCCCTAATCAATACATATTGTCATCTAGTCAAGTCCTCCTGGCAGATTTTTCTTTGCCCTGCCTCAAAAGCGTATTTTATGAGGTTGTTACTGGCTTGTGCTGCAAGGCCTGGCCTAATGAATCTGTCACTGGCACTATTGATTGACATGCCAGTGTAAGTGAGACATGTGATTCCGATTGACTTCCTAATTACTGCTGCTGTGATGTCTCACCAACTGGTAAGGGCAGAGGTTAATAGTTTTGATGTTCAGCCATCTCTGGCTCTGGAAGCCGGAGTTAAACCAGCTCGTTGGAAGTCAATATCTGAATCAAGTTCTCAAGGCTACTTTCGAAGCTGA
The DNA here is from genome assembly GCF_002078875.1 of Numida meleagris. Taxonomy (NCBI): domain Eukaryota; kingdom Metazoa; phylum Chordata; class Aves; order Galliformes; family Numididae; genus Numida; species Numida meleagris. The sequence continues at coordinate 1,746,599 of NC_034438.1, forward strand.
TCAATTAAGTCTTCCTTGTTCTCTCTCTTGTTGCCTGACAAGGGTTTGATGAGTGGGGACCTCTCAAGACAGCATTTTAAGGTAGAGCAGGAATGTTTCTAGATGGTGGGATTTAAGCGCATACCATGGCCAGAGCATTATTCTCAGTGGAGTGAATGGGGTGAGGTTTCCAAAAGCACATGGGTGACCCAAGTGTACTCATCATGTGGACAATCATGGCCATGCCCTCTTGTCCCTCTGTTCTGTCCCCCAGAAGGAGAACCAACTAGAGAGCTGTTGATTGCCCTCTGCCCCAACTGTGAAGTGCTCCTGACTCAGAATTAGTTATGAGAATCCCAAGCCTTCATTTAAAATATATATTTATTTCCTTCATTACAGAGTGAATTACCCTGAAAAAAGTCACTGTAACTGTGATGCATGCCTAGAGAACACCTGAAAACCATGACGCTTACAAATTTATTTGCATCAAATGTATTTTCACAGTTTTCAGCACAGAGGCTTGATGAAGTGTAAGTGGTACCTCCATAGGTCAATGGTCTTAATGGATTTCTGTTCCATGAATTTAACTGCATTCTGAAACCAAATCATGTGTCAGAACCCACCGCATCTGTTGGCAATGAGCTGTGGAGCCCACCGTGTTCACTGAAATGAAGGTACCTCCCTTGGCTTTATATGACTCTATCTCCCCACTGATCATTTTTTCTGGACATCTTTGGGCCTCATGGAAAGCATTTCACTCTTTAACAATTCTACCATGTTTTTCCTTTGTTCTCCACTAGGTGTGAGGCCAGAATCATATGATGCAGGTGCAGCATTAGTTTATGCAGACATGTAATATTTCCTGGCTTGTTCTTCGCTCCTTGTTAGTAATTGTTTGCAGTCAGTTTACTTTCTGCCCATAACCAAGTGGCAAGCTGACAATTCCTCCAAATTATCCATGTTAACCCCAAATTCCCATTGGTAAATCAAGTCCATGCATGCACATTGCTTTGCATTTAACAACACCAAACTCTGTCTCCAATTTTAGTTTCCAGTCACTCACTGTTGCAGAGCCTTCTGCAAATCTCAGCAGTCAGCTTCTGCTTTTACTACCCTGAATAATTCAATAATATCACTGAGCTTTGTCATCTCACTCCTCTCTGTGTTATTTATGAATGTGCTGAGCAGCATGGATCTTCCTACTGACATATATGGGATTCCACTGGTGACTTGTCAAAGCCAGTCAGCTCTTCCTATGCTCTATTTTTTCCTGACTAGTTATTAATTGATTAAAGGCCCAACCCTTCTAGCTGCTATGTGAGCTTTCAGTGTGTGAGCTCATAGAAAACCCACCTATTTATTATCCGATTACCTTTCCCATATGCTCGGCAAGACTTTCAAAGACCTCAAACAGATTTATAAGCAAGGCCTCCCTTTAGAAAAGCTGGGTTGAGTCTTCTTTATTGTATCATATCTATCCATGTTTGCTTTGATGAAATGTTTCATCATTACATCTAACATTTGCTTAGTGCAGGTGTAGGACTTACTGGTGCTGTCAGCCCACAGATGCCCTGGAGAACCTACCAAATCCATCAACATCAACATTACAAGTGTAGAATACCTTGTAGGCTTCATTGTACTGAATATAGGTGGTAAAAATCACTCGGTTTCTTCACTGTGGTCCTATCTCCTCTGAATACTCTTTTTGTATCATCTGAAGTCTCTGGTGATGTCTACTTAAAGTTTCCAAGCTGCAGATCCCTGAAGGATGGAGAGGAGGTACTGAGAAATTGTCACCAAAGGCTTTGCTCCACTTTCTTAACCACTCAGTTCCCTGAGTTTAATTCTATAAACATTTGGATTTAAAGCTGAGATCTGCTCTGGCTTTAACAAAACCTCCTTTTGTTTCACCTCCAAAAGCTTCCTAGTTCCCGATGAAAATCTCTCTTTGTGCAGCATTTTCTCAGCTCCTAATTGCAGCTGTCTCTGAAGAGGTTCTTCGTTGAGATGGTGGTTGAGCATGGCACAGGCTGCCCAGGGCAGTGGGCATGTCCCTGAGCTGCCGGAGTTCAAGGAGCATTGGGACACTGCTCTCAGACATTGGGTTTGGGTTTGGGTGGTCCTGTGTGAAGACGGGTTGGACTTACTGATCCCTGTGGGTCTCATCCAACATGGGACATTCTATGATTCTATAATTGAGTTTGAGCTGCTCCTATTTCACAGGGGAGCTCAAAGAGCACACTGCTTTTGCTCCTCTTTGCTTTTCCTGACACTGCCTGAGATGGTCAGCAGACAGGTGGCATTTGAGTGATTTCTAACAGAAATATCTGAATTTTCCAATAGCTTTCCACAATGAGCTGCATGCAGAGGGAGAGCCACATCTCCTCTTTTCCTGTCCCTGTTCATCACAGAGGATTTGGACCAGCTGACTTTTAAAGTTCAATTCCAACTTAAAAATTCTGTAATAATTCCATGATTCTATTTTGTGGAGATGGTGGTTCTTTCTTCCCAATCACCATACCAGTATGTCTCATCTGTTATAGAATCAAACAACTATGAAGGTCGGAAAAGTCCTCCAAGATCCCCAAGTCCAACTCCAACCTTCCCCACCGTGCCCTTAACAATTTCCCCAAACACCACATCTCCACAGTTCTTGAAATCCTCCAGGGACAGTGACTCCATCAATGTCCTATACCACTGGACACAGACCATAATCCCTGTGGGCTGGGACATGAGACCCACTCCAAAAACCACCCATCAGAGTCTTTCCTGTGGCATCCTTAAGCTGGCAGCATAGACCCTATGTCATCCCCAGCATCACAAAAATGAATGTCTCCTCACTACACCCAGCTAGCTATGCTCAGCCAAAGTTCCCATGGTTGAAAAGAGGCAAATAATAGAATCATAAAATCATAGAATCATTAGGGTTGGAAAAGATCATTAAGACCCCCCAAATCCAACACCAGCCAATCCCCACCATGCCCACTGACCATGTCCCCACGTGCCACTTTTCTGAAGTTCTTGAACATCCATCCAAGCTTGGCTTTCTCTGAACCATTTGGAGAAAGTAATGTAACATCTCTGAGTTTGAGATCTACTCTGATCTTGTTGTGTAAATGCTGGGCAGTAAATTAAGGCTGAATATTAGGGTTTTTTAATGGATTCAATCTATACGGCAAGTTTTTTTTGTGGGAATTAGTCATGCAATCTTCATTATGTTGAAACAGACCTCAGACAGATTTCACTGTAAGTGAAGTTACTAAGAAAGGCAAGGCAGGATTTGTGATTGATTACTCTCCATGTTGTATTAGACAATATAGATCAACCTGCCAATATGAATTTCTCAGATGTCAAAAATACCAGGTACAAAAGAAAAGATCATATGAGAGAGGAAAAAAAATCATTAGGCAATCAGGGACAGCAATAATTCACCCATCTCTATGCACTGTGTACAAATAATGCCCAAGGGAATTAGCCATACTTATCACTTTGTCAGACAGCAGATAGGGCTCAGCTTCTCATCCATCACTGCTTGTTTCCTGCCATGTTTCTGAAAATGCTGGTGAAGAAGAGGGTTTGAATTGACCTCAAATCATTAATTAAGGAAAATCTGAGTGTATGCGCTCTGTTGCCAAATTAACTTCAAAATATGTGTTGTTAGGACACTATAGAAAACTATAGACACTATAGAAAGGAGTAGGGACATTCTTGATACTCCTAATTGCGATTTGAAAGACCTCTTGGCTACCTTAGAGAAAGATAACCAAAACCGGATCATTTCCTGCAAAGTGACATGCCACCAAAGCTATTCCTTTGATGATTCCATGCCCCTGTCCATCATGGGGACATCTCTGCCAGCACCAAAGGCTCAGCAAGGAGCCATAGTTCAAAGCCACCAGTAGGAATCCAAGACCAGCCTAATAGCTCTGTCACACCGTAGGGACTGGGAATCCAGTCCTGTCTCCTGTGGCAAAGATCTCAACTCAGATGCCCTGCTCACAGGGATATTCAGGGTTGGGTGTGATATGACTGATTTAAGAAAGAAAGAGAGTAAGAAAAAAAGAAAAAGAGAAAGAAAGAGAGAAAGAAAGGAAGAGAGAAAAATAGAAAGAGGAAAATAGAAAAATAGAAAGAAAGGAAAAAGAAGGAAAGGAGGAAGAAAGGAAGGAAGGGAGGGAAGGGAAGGGAAG
>NC_034438.1:1753148-1777751 GCF_002078875.1 Numida meleagris
AAAAAAAAAAAAAAAAAAAAAGGAGAAAAAATCAATTTCAATCAACACGGAGTGTAATATTATCAAATGTCAGATGCTGAGGCCGTGTGCTTTGAAAATTATCCTTGACAGCTTCTTGTCGACTTAATTAAGTGCTCAAAAAAAAAAAAAAAGAAGGAAAAAAAAAGGCAAAATATCTCAATTGCCGGCTCCCTCTCTTTGTGGTTCAGAGGTTCTATTGACAGCTCTGAAAAAAGATTGCCTTTGGGAGTTTTATTGATAGATCCTTGCCTGATATTGGAACGATTCCTGGGCAGATAAATCACATTTAGATTTGTTAGTAATTGAGGAGAATTGATTGAATCGTTAGGATGGCCCCGGAGGGAGGTACCCACTGCTCCTCCGTTCTGCAGAGGTTGTCATCAGACAGGGGACCTCACCGGGCAGGGTGGGTAAAGGTCTGATTGTTACACAATCAGGTGTTGCTTCCCTTTAGCCCTCCCTCCTCTGCCTTCCCATCCTCGCATGGCAAATGTCACAATAACGGAGCAGAAGGCCGTAAATAAAACCGAAAGTGGACGAAGGCGATGGCTATCAGCACTTCATCACCCAGAAAGGCACTAATTGTTTTCAAATCATTAGTGGAATTCGGGGATTAACAGTGATGGGCTTTTATTTAAAAAGCCTCACAAGGAACTCATCACTCTCATACGCTTGTTTAAAGAGCTATGAGTATTATTTAGAGGCTGGCTGAGCGCGGCGAATGCAATGGCGGTGCTGAGCAGCTCCTTTCAGCAGAAGGGAAATGCACCCAGCACCGGGTGCTGGCACACTGTGTTCTTCTTTCCTTGCTGATGAGCAGCCTCAGAGCACTGTGTGCCTCAGGCTGGGTGGGCTGATGGTCATCCTGTGATCCTGGAAGGGAAAAACATCGCTTGGAACCTGGAGCAATATGGGGAAATGCTGGAGCAACATTCCCACTATTCTCTGCCCAGAGAAATGGTGGATTCTGCATCCCTGGAGCTGTTCCAGAACCGTGGAGATGTGACTCTTGAGGACGTGGTCAGTGGGCATGGTGGGAATGGGTTGGGCTTGGATTTAGGGATCATAGAGGCCTCACCAGGATATTGAGGAAAATGAATGGACAAAATGGCTTTTTTTCTTTTGCTCAAACTTAAAAACCATTTTGCAACTATCAAATAATTAATCCGAGCAATGATGACAAGCTCTGGACTTCACCACCTGCAGGCTTGCTCCTGTGAATGTTTCAGCCCCATTTGCTGATTGCAAGTGTGCATTGCTCAAACCTGACACAGGGATGGGTGGTGCCTGGTTCCTTCCTGGGTCACACTGCTCACCTCCATCTATAGCCCTGCAATCCCTCCTCTCTGGGAGCTGGCTATTGAAGTGCAAATGGGAATAAAGGAGCCATGAATAAATTTCAGCTGGAAATTAGAAAAAGGTTTCTAATTATCAGAGCTATGAGGAGGTGTTGGTGGCTGGATTGGAGTATGGCAGCAGGACCATGATACCACACGGCACCAAATTTTCCTCATATCCCATTTGATGGTGGTGGAAGTGGTGTGTCTTCTTTCACTCATGTGCCTTCAGACTCTGTAGCGATAATGAAGTTCCCAATGTACATCCTGTCGTCTCTCAAAGTTATTTTTTCAGATTGAAATATCCTGCCAGTGTAGAATTTGGGTTCTGGGGGTTTTTGCCTTTGTTAACTTGTATGTTTTAGCCTAAGGCAGAGCTGTGAGGATAGGAGGAATCCTTCCTCTGTGTTCATTTTCTTTCTCTTTTGTTCTTGTTGCTCTTTTCCCCTTCTCATCACTGGACACTGCTCCTACATAAAGGAACTGTTTCAAATTATGACAGAAGGTGCTTTGGTGAAATTCATGGCAATGTTCAGCCATCCGAAAGCTGGAGTCGTTTCATCACTCCTGCTCTTATTACAGGCACTGGTCTGCACAAATCAACTGCTTTTATAGCAAAGTAGATACTTCAACCAAAGGAAAAAAAAAACATTCTTCAGAGGTTTGGGAAGTAGTGGTGGGCTGCATTGTCCATGGCTTTAAATCAAGTCTTCTTGGCATCGTATGAAGACCTAAAAGAGTTTAAATAGCCCGCAGACTCTGTAATAGCAGGGCACCAGAGTGCTAAGAGCAAAGAAACACCTATGTGCAGATGTGCACATAAAACCATAGAATCACAGAATAATTGAGGTTGGAAAAGCCCTCCAAGATCCCCAAACCCAAGCTCAACCCACCCCACCATGCCCACTGACCATGTCCCTATAAGTCACATCTCCACAGTTCTGGAACACCTCCAGGGATGGGGACTACATCTTTTCTCTGGGCAGGGAAGAGCTGGGATGTTGCTCCGGGTTCCAAGTGATACTTTTCCCTTCCAGGATCGCACAGTGACCATCAGCCCACACAGCCTGGGGCACACAGTGCTCTGGAACCCCTCCAGGGATGGGGAGTCCACCACCTCCCTGGGTAGCCTGTGCCAGTGCATCACTTCTCTTTTGGGTAATAAATTTTTCCTAATATCCGACCTGAAATCACGAGCACACATACATAAGAGCTGATGCTGGAAATACTCAAGGGCACACTTGAATCTGGATCAAAAATCTACATTTTTCAAGTAGCCACAGCAACGCAAGCATTTCTTTTAATGCTCTTCTCCCTTTGAGTCCTCCCCACTCCGAGGGGCTATGAATTGCCTTTTTCCTTCTGTTTGCTCCTGCAGCAGGAGTGGGATTGATTTTTGCTCCAACAGACTCTGTTTGTTGCAGATCTCCTTCCACTTCCCCGTGCACACTGCTGAAACATCGTCTGCAAATGATCATTCCCATTGCTGCCATCACTGCTTAGCCCGGGGCAGGGAGTTCTGAGCAAAAGCCAGGCGAGTAATTGAAGGCAGAGACACCACTACCTGTAGCCTGAAATCCTAATAAACTACCAGAGGTCCCGGGAAAGTTAAATATGGGGAGGCATGTCACAGCCATGTCATGATTAGTGGGACTGAGCCACGCGTGCACACAGCTCACTGTCAGGATTTCAGCAACTATGCTACACATGTGCCTTGTTTCCCTGCCTTTTTGCTTAAGAAATGCATATATTTTTGACTATTCAGATTTTACATCGCTCTGAAGACTCCCGGTGTAATTCAGAGACATGCAAATATACACTCATGCTGTATTTCCCAGACAGAAAGATGATGTGCAGAATATATTCTCATGCATTTGTAGCATCATAGCATCATAGAATCATTTATGTTGGAAAACACATAGGCACCAATTGTTGTCTGAAGGCCCTGGGATGGAATTTGCTTTCTGCAGAGGAGTTAAGGCACACAATCACTGTTCTGAGAATGAGAGGACAAAGGTGAAGGAGGGCTGTGTTAATTGGGATTTCTATATCTGCCTCCCTAGCAATTAACTCCACATTTCCCACAGGGAAAAAGTCAGGTCCTTTTACACTGTTTTGCCACCAGTTCTCCTCTTGCTTGCTCGATTTCTTTCTTTCCTTTAGCGACGTGCCTCTAATCATTGCCCTGTGTCATTATTGTTATCTCTGATTATGATCTTTAGTTACGATGTCAAAGATGAGAAAAATGAACTCCGTTTTCTAGCATTCAAACACATATTGATTTTAACAGCACCTGCCACAAGGCCTTCACATATGATAGATTGCTGTTAGGGTGATGCAAAAAATAAACACATGAATAAAAATAGTTGCAAAAGAGAATAACCAACAATTCCCCGACTGCATTTGGAACACATTGTCATAGTGACAATGCCAGGAAAGGCATCTGTGTACAATCACAAGATCATGGGGTGATCTTAACACAGAATGATATCCTTCAGGATAAGCTTAAGAGATGGAATTAAAACTCTTCTTTCAGGTCATTGTGCTGATAACTGCCTCCTGGCTTCTTTGGTGCTAGCCTTAGCCTGGAAAATAAAGCAAGGTCCTTGGCCATTTGGAAGGATCCTGTTCCCTGAGCATTTGCCCTGGGTGGGGCATGGGAGCATCTTCTGGTTGCTTGGAGAGCATCAGTTTGCAAGGTTTAGGGTGGCCCAGCATCTGGCAGTGGTGGGGTTTTCTGCAAGTCAGCACCTGGGAAACATCCCTGAACTGCACCTCATCAGTTCTGCAGCTCCTACACATGTAGGAGCTAATTCACAGGGAAGGGGGTAAATCTCATCTAAACTTTTGCACCAAAGCCGCCAGCAAAAAATCTCTGGATTCAACTCCTGTAAAAAAAAAAGCACATATTATGCTGTATTGTATGGCATGTTTTGTTATATGCTATTCTACTCTACTTTACTGTACCCTATCCTATCCTATTCTATCCTATCCTAGAGGCAGTCTCAGCCAACCCTCTCTGAAATGCATTTTTCCTTCCTGTTTCATACTGGGTTTTTCATTTTTTTGGAAGTCTTCCTGCTCTCTTTCCCTGTTTTCATCCATCTGCACCAGCCTGGCAACTGGCAAAAACACACATATCAAGATGTCTTAATCTTAAATATAATTAGATAGAATACCTCACGCAGAGTTGTATGATTAGTAAAATATATGATCATTAGTTATTAGATTAATGTGTCTACTTGTGTAACTGAAAGCCATTTGCAGTCAGAAATGAAATAGCTCAATTTGCTGTAATTGACTTATCTCCCATTGAGATTAGCACGCTTGCTGCTGGAGAAGAAGGTTTCTCCATAAGTTGCATGCAGCTGCTTGCAGGAGCTGGGCCCTGCTGTTTTTGGAAAAGATGAGAGCTCCAGAGCACATGGCCATGCCATTTCCAGCGACCTGCAGGACCTGACTTTGATCTGGGGCTTCCAATAGGTCATCGGGGGAGATGCCACCACTCTTCACTTCCAGTGCAAACTGAGAGTGATTTCAAGCACAGGGATGTGAGCAGCAGTGGTGGGGTCCTTGCGCTCCCCAGTGAAGCATCCCATACAGGAAGCACGTATGCTGAGCACAGTATCTGCAATGCGGTCTCTCCTGCATGCAGTGCTGGGAGCTCCTCCCAGGGGTGCCAACAGCAGCTCAAAGGGTGAACACGCTCGGAATCAGCAATTGGTGCCCTTAAATTATCCTCTGACATCTCTGACATTGGGAGGTGCTGGGGGGCCCCACAAATCTCAACTTTTGCTGCTGCCTCTTCTCTCTCTCTCTCTCTCTCTCTTTTTTTTTAAATAGGTTTTTCTTATGGTTTTCTTAATTTATTTTTTTTTAGCCACAGCAACGAAGCGAACCGTTCAAATTGAAACACTGAAATGAACCGCGCTGAACAATAAACTAAAACATGCCTAGAGCAAGTTGAGCAATAAACAGGTTTTTAATTTTTTCCTTCCCCTTCCATCTCTGTGGTGTCTGCCTCTGATAGATGATGTGACAAAGGAAGAATCCTCAATAAATTCTAAATTCTGAATACTAAATCAGTGAGCATGAGCAGAACGCAAGGAGCTCGCAGTGGTTTTGCCACTGAGGATGAAGCTGGACGAGGGTGATGATCCATACATAGGTGGTGGCTTTATCCAACATAGGCCCATAGCCCATGTGTAAGAGCAGCAATTCCCTCTGATGGAGTGTCCGAGGAAAAATGTTATTCATAAGTTTTAAGTGCAGGAGAGGATACTTTGCTCAGCTCTGACCTTCATTATAACGCAGGCCATGGAGCAATTCCTGCAGCAGTGACAAAGGGAATCAAGGACTGCTTTGTTTGATGTGAAAACACTGTGATTTCTACTAGGAGATGCCACAGAGAAGGGGGACGTCTGAAGCAGGTACTGAAGGAAATGAGAGCCCTGAGCAAGACTTGTATCAAAAACATCAACCCGAGCTTAACGCCGTATGCTCTTAGCTTGTCAGGGGGAAGAGCATCACGAAATCATGCAAAAACTGCATGATGTGGGAGATAAACTGAATAGTTTTTTTTAAAAACACTGCCTCAGTCTTTGCCCTGGAGGCAGTGCTGCCTCTTCCAAAGAACCATGCATTTCTGCACAAGATGCTTTAATATTCAAAGCAGTGTTTCAGCATATATGTACTTCTTGCTACAGCTCAGCCCACCCATACCTATTTATTTCCCATGTGGTTCCCTCTGGAACTTGTTGGCATCAAAAAGTTCTTATTTTTAACCAGAGAAACTTGTTGCTTTCAGCTGGAGCAACCCAGCAGCCGGGCTGGAGCCTCACTCGGAGACATTTTCCTTTCACTGAACTTGCATCTCAGCTTGAAACTGACACAGGCAAATGTGAAGGAGCACAGCCCATATGTGCAACTGAATCCATCCAGCTGAGCGTGGTCCCTCCTAGCAACCTGGCCTCAGATTGTGCCAGGGAACGTTCAGGTTAGATATTAGGAAACGTTTCTTCTTAAAAAGAGTGGTCAGGCTGTGGCAAAGGCTGCACAGGGAGGTGGTGGACTCCCCATCCCTGGAGAATTCATTCTCTGATTCATTTTGTCTCATTATTTTCACTACATTTGTATAAATATTGTTATTACAACAACCTTTTTCCATTGTTTGACCGTAACCACAGAGCACAAAAGAGAAAATCTCAGGTCTGTGGAACAACACTAGAAACACAGAGCAGCTCCAGATCCATAGGCACAGCAAAGTATTCCCAAAATCCTGCCTCATCTGAAAGCCTTCTCTGATCTCCAGATATGATACACCCAAAAATGACTTGGAAATCTCTCAGAGAAAGAAACTACCATATTCACAGACTGGGAAATGAAAGAGCTTTGCCAACAGGGGGGCATGGACAAGCATATGGTTCAGCAGAGTTAATGTTGATTCAAAAAATGGAAAATGGAAAAAAAAAAAGGAAAAGATGGGAAAAATGGAAAAACAAAGGAAAACATGAAAGAAAAGGAAAAAAAAGAAAAAAAAAAGAAAGAAAAGAGAGAACAAAGTTTCTGATGTGTGGCTTTAGCCACAGAGGTACCACTATAAAACATCCCCTTGTTTTGGAGGGGTCTTTTGCTTCCCCAGTGCTGATACAGTTCAGTAAAAGGAGATTTTACATCTGAAGTGTCAATACAATGAAGATCACAATGCAGTGAGCTCTGGTTTCCTGATCTTTATTGCAGAAGTGGTGCACATAAAAAAATGAATAGCATGCTACAGTCCTATTCGGTAAAGGAGTGGGATGCTCTTGGTTAGGCTGAATCTTTATGCAAAAAACCACAGCACTGTAAGGACAGTTCAAGGATTTGGTGTTTTTTCTTTCTAATGGAGATTAAATAAATGCAGTGAACTCCTTGTCAGTGGCTGGCGACAAGTGTTGGAAGTAACGGTCCTGAGCACATCACCATGGTGCACCTCTAAAGAACCATTTGTTTCTCCTTACGTCTCATCTTCAGGACATTTGCATGGAAAATATTAATCAAATTCACTTTAAGACTACAACTGTCTCTGGTCACATCCCCACCTCACAGTCCAAGAGCAAAGTGCAGTTGTGCTTCTTTCAAGCTGTGGGCTGTTGAACATCCGCAGCCTTTTTGTCCCACCACAGCACATTCCTGTGCTCACACATGGGCAAGAAAGGACCTGGCAGCAGATAACCTATGCTGGACGCTCAGGAAAACAAGATAAAACGTACCTCCCAAGTGGTGCTATCCACAGGTTAGAATATGGAATCACAGAATCATTAAGGTTGGAAAAGGCCTCCAAGATCCCCAAGTCCAACACCAACCCACTCCCACCGTGCCCACTGACCACGTCCCCAAGTGCCACATCTCTATGGTTCTTGAACACCTCCAGGGGTGGGGACTCTACCACCTCCCTGGGCAGTCTGTTCTGGTGTCTCACCAGGTAGAGGTGAGTCAGATGTGGTGTTCAGTAATCATGGAGGGATTCTTCTTCCATCTATCAGGTGCTCTTCCGTTGGAACTGGATAATCTTTGAGGTCCCTTCCAACCCAACCATTCTATGAACTCTATTACTCTGGTTGCAGGTCCATCATGGATTTATATGGAGCCATCAAGACATCTTTAGGTCTGTTCTCAGTCTTCACGCATCCCTCTTTTCCATGGAAAACTGTAATTGGCCTTCTTTTCTTTCATGTTGCATGCAGAACAGTTGTACAGGACACACTTGTTTCTGCACCACAAATATATCATTTTCTTCTCCATTAAATTTATACGCTCCTATTTATTGCTTCTGAATTGACAGGATTAGTCTAACATTTCACAAAATTTAAAGCATCTCTGCTAGATAGAGAAATTCAAACTATCAAAACGTGAATCAAGGTCAATATAATATCCAACCATCACAGAATCATTCATTAGGGCTGGAGAAGACCTCTAAGATCCCCAAGACCAATCCCAGCCCATGCCCACTATGCCCACTGACCACATCCCCAAGTGTCACATCTCCACGGTTCTTGAATACCTTCAGGGACAGGGACTAAAGCAAAGAAGCAGGAACATAGTTTACACTAGATCAGCCTAAGTGATACCAGGTGGCTTGAATTAGTGCACAAGTGTATAAAACATATTCATTTTGTTAATAGAAATGCCTATTTATATTAGTCCCTTTTTTGCTTATTATTCATAACATTTATCTATAACAGAAAATCCGTTTTTATTTTTAAAATGCAATCAAATTATATTTCCTATTAAAACTTTAATATCAAAACAGATTAACCACTGCTGCAAATTACACATTGGCAGTGCACTTCTGCCATAATTCATGCTCCTCTTGGTTGTGTTATGAACAGTCATACTGCTAAAGTGCTGCAGTTCAGAACTTATTCCTAAGGGAAAGCAAAATGCTGGGTTTTTAATTTTTAAGAAAATAATTTTATTAGTAAAAATACCCCAATACTGAGGTGTTAGGTGTTGGGCATTGGGTGCTGGGTACTGGTTGTCGGGTGTTGGGTACTGATTGTTGGGTGCTGGGTACTAGGTGTTGAGTATTGACTATTGGATGTTGGGAATGGTTGTCATGTGTTGGGTATGGGGCTTTGGGTACTGGATATTAGATGTTTGACATTGGGTGTTGGATATTGGGTACTGGATGTTGGGTATCAGATATTAGGTGTTAGGCATTTAGTACTGGCTATTGGATGCTGGATATTGGGTGATGAGTACTGGTTGTTGGGTTTGGGATAGTGAGTGGTGGGTGTGGGGTGCTGAATGTTTGGCATTGGGTGTTGGTACTGGGTATTGAGTGTTGGGTACTGGTTGTTAGGTTTTGGGTGTTGGACACTGGGTGCTGGATGTTGTTGGGTGTTGAGTGCTGGGCATTGGGCATGCCCGAAAGCCAGCCTTTTGCTCAAGTATGTTATCTCTTGCCAAGACTTTTGTTTTCCCCCAAACCACTGGGCTCTGCTGACCTTAAAACTGTGTCTACAAAGCCAAGATCAGATATTTCAGCCCTATCCTCTCTCTTCATAGGCGGCCCACATCTCTGGACCTGAGCTGTATGCACTGTTAGTTACCAGTTGATGATTGTGATGCTAATTAAAACATACTAAGAGCCACACTATAAACATGCACAGCACATGAAGGAAATTAGCCAAGTGAGCTCGTCTTTTTCATCGTGCTTTTATTATGATGCTCCTCTGATTATGTTTTTAAATGAATTTTGAATAGTTTTCTTAATTTGTTTTATTCTGCTTCGTGGTAACAAAACTGCCAGGGCCCCACAGGAATGATTCGGAGAAGTGCAATATTATTGGAACATGTCTCCTGCTTTTCTTACTGCTTACTTATAATTAAGCTTTATTGAGGTGGAAAATGAATAACAATTTTAAAAAAAAACAGAACACCATGTTTATTGATCCAGGTGCAAATCCACAGATACCGCCAAAAACTTCCTTCTCCATGACCTCAAAGGAACGCTGCTGGCTTCTACCAACTCCCATCATTTCTCCTATGGCACCAGGTCACTGTGAATCATGGAATCACAGACTCATGAAGGCTGAAAGACCTCCAAGATCCCGAAGTCCAACACCAACTCATACCCACCATGCCCACTGACCATGTCCCCAAATGCCATATCTCCATGGTTCTTGAACACCTCCACGGACTGGGAGTCCACCACCTCCCTGGGCAGCCTGTACAAATGCCTGACCACTCTTTGGAGAGGAAATTGTACTAATATCCAACCTCACCCTCCCCTGGTGCAATATGATGCCATCACTTCTCATCGTATCACTGTTACATGGGAGAAGGGGCCTACTTCCACCTCCTTATGACCTCCTTTCAAATTCACACCTTCCATTGGATTTCCCAAGCTATAGTGTAGGTCAGAGCTAAATCCCACTGTGGTCAGCATGCCTTCTGCTCAATTTGGGATTTTAGCACTTAGGGCATCCATTTTAGCACCATGCCGCTAGCCAAAACATGGCACTAATGGATTACTGTGCATTACATCCCTTGTTACTGCTTAAATATTTATCAGAACGTTGATGGTTGGACTTGATGATCTTACAGGACTTTTCCAACCTTAATGGTTCTATGATTCTGTGATTATGTATTTAGTGGCTGGGGGAAAAAGGCAATCTTGCATTTCACTGTGCAAAAAGGTTAATTACAGACAGGATAAATCTCTGTGACAAAAAAAAAAAAAAAGATAAAACATAGATATGGAGATTAACAGTAGAATATGTTACTTACAGATAAATAAATATTCATCTGCATTATCCTGGTACAGGATTTCCTTGTAGGAAAAACTATTTAATGCAATACTTCTAATGCAATGCTCCATGATGAACATTTACACTGCTGTCAAACAGAGAAGGCTCTGTGTAAGAAATCAAATAAATTTGCAGAATCAAAATGAAATACATGAAAGTAAATGATTGCTCATCTGAATTATCTTCCTAGCCTGGAGATGGTGTACTTTGAAGTGTTTGGAGGAGTTTGCTAAGAATACACACGACCCAGTCATTTAGAATCATGGGATCACAGAATCAGTGAAGACAGGAGAAGATTTCTAAGATCCTCAAGTCCAACCCCAACCCACCCCACCATGCCCACTGACCATGTCCCCAAGTGCCACAACTCCACAGTTCCTGAACACCTCCAGGGACAAAGAGTCCACCACCTCCCTGGGCAGTCTGTGCCAATGCCTGAGCATGCTCAAGGTAATCCAATCCCACCTCATGCTGCTGTCCATGGAAGGAAAGGTTTATTTATAATTAAAAAACTTAAGTCAAGCTTCTTAAGCAGACGACAGCCACCAGAGCACCCAGTCGCTTGTGGAATTCAGCCAATGTTTGTCTCATAAAATAAGTTCTTAAGGTAACTTCTACTGGCGCTGTGAAATATTGTTCATTATAACGGAGCAGCTGAGATAATGTTGTTTTCTAATTTCCCTTTCTCAGTCAGAAATTAAATAAAAAGTCATGTCTAAATTACAATACTGGATTGAACGCAGACAAGGACCCCATGCGGGGAGATTATGATATATCCTTCCCACGTTTTATGGCCATTAAAAAAGATTATAGGATTTTTTCCTTTTCTTTGAGGCCATTTACATTTGTTCTGAACTCTCACTGTGTTTTATTTGAAGCTCTTAAAAGTGCCAATGTACATAATAAGTCAATCAAGAAGTTAAATTAAGAAAAAAAAAACACAAAAACACATTGACTTGTCTCTACCAAACGTGCATTTGGAAATCCAAACTCCACCCAATGACTTCCTGACTTTGCAATAAATAGCACTGAGCAGGGCTGAGTCGTTCCGCAGAGGGATGCATGTTTATAATCTGATTAAGAGGACTTCTAATAGATCTTTGCAAAACCCCAATAGTGTGGTGCTCTGAGCTCTTCCCTGCCAACAACAATTTACATCTGTGGAAATGCTCCATGTCCATTGGGTTGAGAAGGACCTTGCCACATTGCCTCGTCCTTGACACAAACTCCTTCATCTACTGTCTCCCTGCTTGCCCTAGATCCCTGAGCTCTTCATGGGGCTAAAGTCCCAGCAGCTAATCCAGTGTGGTTTCCCAGGCCTTGCCCAGCCATCTGCTAGTTAACATCACTCCATACCCAACGTTTCATGCACAGAATCACAGAATCATAGAATTTTGTGGGTTGGAAGAGACCTCTGGAGATTATAAAATCCAAACCTCCTGCTAAAGCAGATTCCATACAGCAGGTCACACAGGTATGTGTCCAGACGGGTCTTGAATATCTCCATAGAAGGAGACTCCATCAACTTTCTGGGCAGCCTTTTCCAGTGCTCTGTCACTCTGACAGTAAAGAATCATAGAATCGTAGAATCACCAAGGTTGGAAAAGACCAACAAGATCATCCAGTCCAACCATCCACCTATCACCAATAGTTCTCACTAAACAATGTCCCTCAACACAATGTCTAAACATTCCTTGAACACCTCCAGGGATGGTGACTCCACCACCTCCTTGGGCAGCCCATTCCAGCACCTGACCACTCTTTCAGAAAAGTAGTGTTTCCTAATGCCCAGCCTGAATCTCCCCTGGCACAACTTGAGGCCATTCCCTCTAGTGCTGTTGCTGTTACACAAGAGAAGAGGCCAACCCCCAGCCCACTACAACCTCCCTTCAGGTAGTTACAGAGAGTGATAAGGTCTCCCCTGACCTCCTCTTCTCCAGACTGAACAACCTCAGCTCCCTCAGCTGCTCCTCATAAGCCCTGTGCTCCACACCCCTCACCAGCTTCGTTGCCCCTCAATGGACAAGCTCCAGGGCCTCAATGTCTTTCTTGCAGCGAGGGGCCCAAAACTGGACACAGTACTTGAGGTGTGGCCTCACCAGTGCTGAGTACAGAGGGACAATGACTTCCCTACACCTGCTAACAGCACTTTTTCTGGTACAAGCCAGGATGCCATTGGCCTTCTTGGCCACCTGGGCACACTGCTGGCTCATGCTCAGCTGAGCATCGACCAGTACCCCCAGGTACATTTCCTCTACACAGTCTTCCAGCCACTCTGCCCCAAGCCTGTAGCAATGCCTGGGGTTGTTGTGGCCACACTACTGGCTCATGGCCAACCTGCTGTCCACCAGGACACTCAGGTCTTTCTCTGCAGAGCTCCTCTCCAGCAGGTCAACTGCCAACCTGTATTGATACATGCGATTATTCCTCCCCAGGTGTAGGACTCTACATTTGCCCTTGTTGAACTTCATCAGGTTCCTCTCAGCCCACCTCTCATCCTGTCCAGGTCTTGCTGAATGCTAGAACATCCCTCTGGTGTGTCAGCAGCTCCTCCCAGCTTCATGTCATCAGCAAACTTGCTGAGGGTGGACTCTGTCCCTTCACCCAGGTCACTCATCTATCCCATAAGCCAAAAATTTGCCTAGGAGGATGTTACAGGAGATGCTGTCAAAGGCCTTGCTGCAGTCAAGGTATACAATATCCACTGCTCTCCCCACACCTACCCAACAGGTAATGACATCACAGAAGGTTACCAAGTTGGTCAACCATGATTTCCATTTGGTGAATCCATGCTGACTATTCCTGATAGCCTTCTTCTCTTTCAATTGCTTGGAGATGACATCCAGAACAAGTTGTTCCATCACATTTTCAGGGGCTTACTGGCCTGTAGTTTCCTGGTTTCTCCTCCCTGCTCTTTTTGAAGACTGGAGTGACACTGTCTATCTTCAAGTCTTTAGGCACCCATCCTGTTCTCCATGACTGTTCACAGATGATAGGCACTGGTTTGGTTTCCTTGCTACATCACTCTCCTGCTCATGCCAGCTGCCCTCTCCTTCTGGGAGTACACTCTACTACTTTCCTCGTAGATGCATAGAATCATAGAATCACAGAATCAACAGGGTTGGAAAAGACCTTTATGGCCATCAAGTCAGATCTCAACCCATCCCCACCATGCCCACTAACCATATCCCCAAGTGCCACATCTCCACGTTTCCTAAACACCTCCAGGGACAATGACTTCACCACTTCTCTAGGCAACCTATTCTCTGGAATTCAGTATTTTTCTTTCCCATAGTTTAAATTACAGTCATGTTTCACTCCAGAACTGACCACTCTCCACTGGAAGGTGATGTGTTCCTGCACGTGGATTCCTGGACCCAGTTCAATAACTATAAAACTTTAATATTGCATTTGGGTTGCTGTATATGGAAGTTGTTGTGTTACCCTAATGCAATTTCTGGGAATGAAAGTCCACTCCAAACCTCTAGGATCAATTAATTAAGGACTATTAAATACAGTGTAAGGTCTTCCTCACAGCAGCACAAACATGCCATGTCACAACTCAATCAGATCAGAGTAGCTGCGGTTTCAGTGTCAAGATCTAACAGGACTGGGGTCTTTGGGTTTCCTTCAGCCATGTCATGATCCAACTGGATCACGGTCAGTGGGGTTTTCCAGCTATGTCACAACCTGACAGGCCTGGGGTCATTGGGTCACTGGGTGCTGTGCAGACCTCAAGGAGTGATGGTACACCCCCACATCTGTGGTGTGAGCTGTGGTGGGGCAGAGCGGTGGGAGTATGAGGAGCTGTGGGACAGCAGTGAGTCCCATGGGGCTGTGATGGGAATGGTTCATTGCCTACCTTATGCTGTAGAATATGTCTGTGTTGGAGTAATGTGAATGGCTGCTGGCTGAGAGTATGCAGTTTGGGGGTGTTCAGCCAGGGTGTGGTTGTGTGTGGATAGATGGGGCAGCTGCCCCATAGAACCAATGGGCAGCCACCCCATAGATCCATGTGCATTTGCCCAACAGATACAAGCATGGCTGCCCCATAGATATACATGCATCTGCCCTGTAGATCCATGCACATCTGTTCCATAGAACCAGTGGGTGGTTCTAGGTGGAGTCCACGCTGGGATCTATTGTGCAGGTGGGCATGGCTTTGCAGGGTGGATGTGTGCTAGTTCTATGGGACATGTACATACATCTATGGGCCACACTGAAACCCCTGGAAAAACTGGAGTCCACTTGGGCCCATTTCTGGAGCTGCCCATTTGCCCATCCCCACAGGAAGTCACCATGGAAAGGGGAGAACCCAACCACTACCCCATCCCCTTCTCCCCTCTCACCCATCTGTCCCTTGCTTCATTATTTTCTATTTCTTTGTGTCATGTTAAGGAGTGTCATTCGCTGAAATTTGTTGGATTTTTCGAAAAACACTGGAAAAAATTAATGTATAGAACCTATGAAGATATTTCTGAACAAATCTGTACAAGAGAGAACTTCTGAGAAAAACCAAGGAGTTTTATATGGTTTCCATCCATTACAATATGTTTCAATCTATCTTTGTATTTCAGTGTCTTAAATTTTCTAATGTTGTGCCTAACATTGCTTCTTCACATTGATTATAGTTTGCTTACATTGCTCTCCTGTATGGGAGCCATCTGCTGTTTATAGTGCTCTCTTACACTGAGTTTCCTCTAAAATACATCTGCCTCATGGCTCTTGTTGCTCTTTTCCTAAGGTCACTTCAGATTTTACACCTTTTATTTTGTTTTGGGATTTTTTTGCATTAAAATGAAGTGAGATCATCCAGTTCTCCCTGGGCAGTGGGAATCAGTTTTGCTGGAGGAAATATCAAAATCTTTGTGTTCACAGAAATTTTAATCTGTAGAACATGGTTTGGTGGGTCTGATGGGAATGAACTGGGTTGGACTTGGTGATCTTGGTAGTCCTGGATGTTCCAAGCAGTGATGGTGAAAATGGGTTTGTGTCAGGAAACAACTTAAGGAGACATCTCCCTGGCATGTACATAGAGACCAAAATAAAGCTCATTTCCTTCTTACCTCCAAGATCATCCAGTCTAACAGCTGACCCATTCACACACTCATAGAGTCATATAACCACTGAGGTTGGAGAAGATCTCCAAGATCATCCAGTCTAACTCCAACCCATAAAATGTATGCATCAACGCAGACCAATAATGACAACTGATCTAACTGCGGTATTTAATGAATTTGCCTGGACTTTCCAGCTCCAGCAAATACCCTTCTTTCTCATGTTTAAGTCTGTCATAGACAACAGCTATTGCCTTCTTAAGTGGACTTAACAGTATTCCAGGTGGTAATGCCAGTCTGAAGCATATTTCTATGGTGATAGTGGATATATGGAGGTGGTGAAGTCCATGTCCCAAGGGGTGTTCCAGAATCATGGAGATGTGACTTTTCAGGACATAGTTCGTGGTGGGGATGGTTTGGGGCTGATTGTAGTGAATCCCTATTTCCAAGGCAGCAGGAGTGATTGACTGAAACACTCACCCAACACAGTGTGCCAACTTTGGGGTGTTCAGTCCAAACTGAAATAACCCTGAGTGTTTCCTCCTTGTCTAAGCACCTGAGTGCTAATTACATGCCTGGTTAATTCCATAATGTACGCACATCTCTGGGCTCCCTCTGGTTGTGTTGCACTCTCTGCACGTTGGGAGATTAATGAGGTGAAGAAACAGAGATTGTTATGAACCTGCAGTACCTCCTAAGAAGATGATGGGAAATGTACCAAACATGATGATATTTTGTTAACACCGCTGTGTACAGTACATAATTATAATTTGGCAGCTCTATTTCTTCCTATTAAAACAGATAAGCAATGATCCAGGACTACAGTGAGCAGCACAGATTCACAGAACAGTTTTTGCCATTGCGTGGTAATAACCTAAAACAATTTTTTATATGTAAGATTTTAAGTAGGATCATTCATGGTGAGATAATTTATGAAAAGATTTATCACCTTCCATTCTCTTGCTTTCCAAGCCAAATGAAAATATGTTCACCCACACACTTGCATACACAAATATATTTTGTGTAGAGGCATGGTGGACGTGGGTCAATGGTTGGATTTGATGGTCTTGGAGGTCTTTTCCAACCTTCATGATTCTATGATTCTATTTCCCTCATGTAACCCAACCCTGTGGTGGGAGCCCCCATATCCTGTTGATTAACTGGGTGGGCACACTCGGCATTCACATACCAGCACGAAGATCACTTTGTAGACCGCATTAATGGGGATCCACCTCTCTTGCTCATCGATGACATCGAGCCTGACCATGTGGGGTTTTAGGAGCAGAGCAATTCCACTTTTGATTACATCATAAATTGACACCTTGCCAAGATATAAGAACATGGTTTGAGTCCATGGAGGCATCGTTTCAGATGATGCCCTCTCCCATTTGCTAGGTCTGTGCCACAGCAGAGCCATAGATCACAGCCGTAATCCTGCGGAGTTCATTATCTCCTAATGCCATTTGCTTTTTTAGCTCATTAGAACGAAACTCGACCTGACCTGTGAACTCTGAAATTGATCATTGCCTTTAAATGGTCAGCAGCCCATTTTCCAATCGATACCCTGAATAATTTTATACATATTTAAATTATATATAACTTTAATGCTCGTTAAATTTATCCACCACTTTCCTTCTATGGTTTTATCTGAAACATGGATGGTGCTTTTACTGCTTGGTGGTTCCACTTAGAAAAAAAGGAGGAGGAAGGCACAAATAAATCTTGGCCTGAGACAATGGCTGAGTCACAAAGTATGAGTTCTGTTCAATGAATGTGAGTTCAATTCAATGAATGTGAGTTTGATTCTGCTCCGAAGACTTTTAAACATATCCCAAGTTGGGCTGTGGTTGCAGATTAATACATACAGGCTTGAAAGAATTACACAGTTTTGTTGTAATCATTCATGTTTGTATGCAGTTTGTGGCTGGTGAAGTGCTTCTTCTCCTTTCCCATTGCTTCATAGAATGAATAAATGGGAAATGATGGGAGATGTTGAGGTTATGGTGGCACTGGATTCAGCTCTGGATTAGTAAATTCCTTGGGAAAAATGGTTCAATGTCTTTGGGTCTGCACAAGTGTATTAACGGATGGGAAACACAGACTCTGGCCACTTTACAACTCACTTAACTTTTAAGTAGATGCGATAACCTTGGTTGTGCTCTGAAGATTTTCGGAAGTTCTCCTCTGGGCATCTTTTGGCATCATGCCTTCGCTCTACCTCCTAAAGGAACTTTCCTGTCTTCATGCACAAACTCATGTGCTGATGGCCTTGTTGGTCTGTTTTTCTGAGCACTGAGCAAAACAGTCTCTGGTGGCTGGAAAATTCAGAAGGAAAAGAAAAAGGACAAAATCTGTAAATCCTTTTATTCTGTGGGAGATTTGACCTCACGGCACCAACACTGCTCAGAGAAAAATGCCAAATGCCATCACAGCATCAGGGTGGGCACTGTAATGTGTGTGGTGACTCAAGGACTTGAATTCTTGGTTTGATAGCTGGCAAGAAGTCCAACAGGATTTGGACTAGATGGTCCTTACAGTCCCTCGTAACTCAGGACATTCTGTGATTCTCCCACCTTCTCCAGTTTGGAGGGAATATCCAACAATCCCTGCTGAGGCCTTCATCCTCTTAGGATGAAGGAAGTCTTTGTCAGTAGAACTTTGTATGTTGCTTAAAAAGGAAAATCAGTGCATACTACTGCAATTGGCAGTTAAAGGTGTACAAAGTGGTTCTCCAGTGGAAGGGTCATTTCTTACCATAGAATCACAGAATCATTAAGGTTGGAGAAGACTTTCAAGATCACCAAGTCCAACTGCTGACCAACATGCCCACTAATCTAGTCCCTCAGTGCCACCACTGGACAAGCCAATTCCTCTCATAATGTGTGCTTTTTTGAACTGTTCAGACAGGCTTTTTAAAACTTGGACTCCCCCAAAAAACGAAGCAAACACCTTTGTTCCCCAAGAGCACAGCGTGACTCTTCCACCGAGGATCCACACAACCATGTCTCCGACCCATAGCCCCTCTGAAACATCCCTATTCCTATTCAGAGCTCTGACCTGAATGAAAGAGAATAGAAAATAAAGCAAGAAAATTAGAAATCAGCAAAGAATGGGAGAAGAAAAGAAGCATCCAGCCCCCAGAACAGCTTCCCTGGATTATTCCTAGGACTTAATCTCTGAGATGTTTTCATGCAAAGAGGCATTCAGCACTTATCTAAAATTAAAATGGTGAGAAGCTGAAGCCCTCGCAGGTACAGGAGTCATCTGCATCGCTGTGTGCTTGTTTCTGCTATTAGCACCGTCCCCTTGCTTGGCGATAAGCGGGGACCACGTGGGGAGGGCTGCAGCCAGGAAATGGCACTTTTTAATACATGTCCATTTTTACTTATATCCTGGTTTTATGGAAGCAATGGGGCATGCGATATGCTGGTAAATAATTAATTTGTTTCTCAGTGGGACAAGTGACAGACCCTGGATGAAGTGAAGGCGTCAACGCAGGGCCAAGACACCGGGAACAAAGTGAATTAGAGAATATCTCCCCTTCAGCAAGACAAATTTGTGTTGGGGAAGCATGCTTTGCTGGGGAAGCCAATTGGAAAAGAGTGATGGAGGCCCAGCTCCCCAGGTTCATCAAAGTCATCCGTTTTGGGGAAGCTCATTTTTCACCGGCCGAGGGGATATTTACCTGGAGTCCACCTGTAAGGTACAGCGACAGATGGAGTGGTGCAGTGCTTTGTTATATTTCACACCCCGATGATTCAATATGATGGAAAAGAGGGAGAGAAAGAAGGAGAAATGCGAAGAAAAATGCAGTTTCTTCTTCTCAAAGTTACGCCCATTTCTGTCCTTTTTAGGAAAAAAAAAATAATAATCCTTCAATAAATTAGCATACCTTTAAAATGATAATATGGACTATAAAAATTATTGTGATTCATATCAGGACACACAATGATTTAACTAATCAGTCATTAATTAAACAGGTTTTTACCTGCGGGGGCTGCGGGAGTTTAATAATTTAAGCTGCCTAAACGTTAGCACTACCAAGGCATAATTAGAGCTGTGGGGGAAGTTTCAGAAATACAGCAAAGCAAGCTACAATTCATGCTATTTACTGAGAGTGAGCCGAGAAGAATTTTCACGTCTCCCTGAGCAGCTGGTCAGGAAAGAGTGACGAAGGTGAGATTAAAGGGTGTTTGTCAACCCAAATTATAACAGAGCCTCAGTCCTTCAATAGCTTCACATGGGTCTGAGGAGATCAGGACTTGGTTGAACAGTTTGTGTTAACAAAACTTCCAAAATGTGGCTTCGTTTGGAATAATGAAGACGAGCTTCAAGAATCTGGAGTCTTCACTCTTTGGACTCTTAGGGCTCCTGTTTCATCTGAGTGCTGTGATCCCATAGTGCTGAAGGAAGCACCTGGAGGAGGTCATGAGTGCACACCCAGGCCCATGATTCCTGAATTCATTTTCTCTCTTGGTGATGGCAAGCAATGTATTTAATATTCAGCATTTAGAAGAGAAATGCTTTGGTCAAAGAGACGTCAAGGAGGAGAAATTCTTTTTTCTACAGAAGGTTAATGCACCTGGGTGGCAGCCGAGAGCATTTGCATGCAGAGAGATCATTAATCTGTGCAGTAATAATTTGTGAAATAAAAATCAATCTTGGGAAGGAGGCAGAGCCTCTGGTTCCCAAGTAATGGACTGCTTTTGTGCAGCATCTCGTTAAGCAAGACCCAAATGCATAATGGGCTCTATTTACATGCCAGGCTTCTCTGCAACCCAAAAAACAAATGGCAACACCCTAACAAAACATATGGACATGGTTAACCAGCAGCACTGGTCCCTGTGAGATGGGGCCACCATGAAGCCTAGCGTGGGATTCCACATGGAATCAGTTGGATGCATCCTGGAATTGCCCTCCATCGTAAGTTCAGTCTAATTAAGCTGTTGTAACAGCTTGGTCATCAGTTCACCCCACAACAGCCAAAGGGCAGCTCATACCTCTGCATCAGGAAAAAGGCTGCAGAAATCCGTGGGTTACAGATAAATTAAGCAAGATGAGACAAAACAGGGAGGGAAATGTGGGTGTGTCTCCATAGAAGAGAAATCTTTGAAAACGTGCCCCACAGGCTCTGCTATGGACAACTGCTGGGGTCACGTCCACTTGTCATTTTGGTGTGCAATAAAATGCTTTTAGCTTTCATCCTATTCACATGAGTTACAGTGCTGCTTTGCTATAGGCAGCTGGCTTCTGCCAAGGTCCCAAAAAGGCAAACCATGTGTTATCTCTTGCTCCTCAGGTTGAAATTGGCCCCTCTCGCCCTTTCCCTCCTTCCACAAAGTACAAAATCCAGTCCCTGTAATCCTCTTAAGTCTGAGCAGAAAATAACCAATGTGATGGATAACCCAAAGACAATCAAAATGTTTGGGATTTAGAGAAGGTGCCGTATGTACAGAATATTTCCAGAAAAATACACAACTTAAAGGATTGTGTTTCTTTCCTCCTTTGGTGTACAAAAAGATGGGAAAGAACAGCATGCAGTTATAATCTAAAAATACAGGTAGATCTATGGCAGTTTTGCCTTTGATTTGAATTGGTTTTCAATCAGGCTTTAAAGGAGCACAGCAGAAGTATCAATTAACAATGCCACAATCATTAGAGGTAAACACAGAAGAGAAGAAATAAATTAGAGTCACAGCAGAAATCAATATCATTCAAAGACAGAAAATCAGGTGGAGTTGATTTGGGGATAACGAATTCGCCCGTCCTTGGAGGTGCAGAAGGCCATGCATGAGGCCCTGGGCAGCCAGATCTGGTGAGGAGTACCCAGCCCACAGCAGTAATTACCAATGTCAAGACCACCCTGGCCGTCAGCACTGCTCCCAGGGACGTCTGCGCCTGAAGGATCACGAGATGCCAAACATGGATGCCAAGGGCAAATCCCTACACAATATATACCTACAGGGCTTTTTTTAAGGTAGGTATTACACTCATAATTCTTCACACTAATCCCCCTCCTGGTACAAATCTTCTATCTCAATCTTCCCATTTTTTCCCCTGTCCACATCTTGACATCCATTAAATTCTCAGTGTGCCCAAAGCTTACCAGCACGGTGCGCTGCTTGATCCAGTGTTGTCAGTCCATCAATACAGCTCAGCCGCCGAGTTTGGCTGCTTCTCTGCATTCTCAGATCACCATAAAATACGTGGATGTTGGAAGAGCAAGTGCCAGCACTGAGAGCCACGGTCTGGTGGGGCAGGATTGATGCTTTCTCCTCACTTCTAGCCACAATCGGCCAAAAATGTGGTCTGTTCTAGAGCTGGGGAGCGATGCAAACACAAATGGTATTTTTGTCCAGGGCTGTGGCTTTCCACTCATCTTCTCCCTCCTTTCTCACTCCAGAATGAATGTACAATTAAAACACAATCCATCTCTGTGATGTTTCCGAAGCGTGCAGTCAGTGCTCTGGCTTCACTGTTAGCCTTGGCCAGAGCCCAATTCCTCAGGAAAATAAAAGCTCTCTGCTTTCCCCTCAGAGAAACTCAAGGGTTGTCGAGTGGGGAGAAATTGAGCATCAAATTTGGTGTCAACAAATTAACATGCTGAGTGAATCTTTTCAGATTGAGCAGTGGGGATGGTTAATTCTTGCAGTAGACAATGATTTGCATTCAACAGTCCCCTGTATTTCTTAATGAAAGTGACTTATTGCACCCTCCTCTACCAAAAAAAAAAAAAAACCAAGAGGGGAAAAAGAAAAGGAGAGATGAAAAGCCTCTTATTTTGCTAACGAGGAAAAAAAAAAAAAAGCGTTCCTGTTTATTTTATTTGTCCCCTTCATGCAGAAAAGAAGAAAAATATCAATATTTAAGACTACCTCTAGCAGTGCGTGTTGTTTCTCTATTTATTCACCCGTGAGGTGCATATAGGGTTATGACAGTGCCTCGGGTCACATTCATAATAACAGAACCTCACTTTTATTTTATTTTATTTTATTTTTCTGTCTTTTTAACACAACTCTATTAGCACTGCGCAAGCTACCTTAAGCAGCGTCTGACACATACAAACTGTTGCCTGTAGGTCGCCGGTTTGTTTGATTTTCTGCGGTGTGAAGGTTGAGTTGAGTCATTTTGCACCCAATTACTTTGCAGTAAATTTGTCGGATGATTCTTGTCGTGCCGTATCGATCCGACGTGTCACCTTGAACTTGTTTATTGACACATCAAATTCCGAAGGCAGCCCGGTGCAATTTACCACTTCCCAATTATGGCATTTATATGATGTCACTGAGGCTTCTTGTCACGTTCGGATGAGGCCATTCTCCCCCCTCTACCACCAATCACCTGAGTGGTAGTGCCATTTTTCTCTGACCTTTCCTGAGACAGATGGCGGTCCATAAAATACATCATTAGCACACGTGTCATTTTATCTTGCCTCCGTTTTTTAAGTGAAAGGCACTTTGTTCAACAAAAGATTTCTCAATTTACTCCTCGACGATGATGTTACTAAATAGTTGGTTTTTTTTCTTGAGAGATCAAGGAGGGGATTCAACTCCAATGGCGTGGGAAGACTATTCAAAAGTGATTTAAAGATTGATTTTTCTTAAATCATGATAATACTTGATGCCAATAACTATGATTCTATGATTCTATGCCAATAACTGAAATAATAGCTGGCCAGCTTTGTCCCTTCATATTGATTTCTGCTCAGATTTGTGTTGGGGTACGTGCATCAGTCCCACTGTCCGAATGGAAGACAGCCATGTGTCCAACTGGAAGATGTCCGTCTGGTTTCCAAGAGTCTGTGCAAAGTGTAAGTCTACCCTCTCTCTGTCCACTGAGGTAGCCCAGAAGGCAATTTGGACCAAGGAAGGCTTTGTTGTTTCAGTACCCCCAGGGCTGAGGTCAGTGTTAAAGACAAATAGAAGAGGCGTGAGCTCTTCCACTGCGTGATTTATCACTTGCCAAAATGTGCTCAAGAAAAAAGCCAGGGGAGGAGGGAGGAAAGCAACCACAACAGAAGAGATTATCTTCTTGACAGTTCCTCAGTTGTGACGCCAATAGTGTTTTAGAGTAGCTGTGAAGAAAAAAAAACATTTCCAAATCTAATTTCATTACATATAATTTCTTTCTCTTGCCTGACACTCACAGCTTTACTTCCCCATTTCCCTGACAGACGTCATGATCATTTCCACACCACCAGAACTTAGAAAACAGTGGGCAGCATCTCTAAATTCCTGAACATCCTGGTACATCTCCCCTCAAGACCTTCAAGTCCAAACCCAACCCACCCCAGCATGCCCACTGACCATGTCCCCAAGTGCCACAGCTCCACAGTTCTTGAACGTCTCCAGGGAGGGGGACTCCACCAGCACCCTGGGCAGCTTGTGCCAGCCCCCGACTGCTCTTCCAGAGAAGAAGTTGTTTCTAATATCCAGCCTGACTTAGCACAGATCTCCCAGAAAGAAATGCCCTGAAGGATGTGGGTGAACAAATTTGAAAAGTAAACATTTCTACTGAAAAAGTCTTTCTGAATTTTGGGTCTTGCTGGGTTTTGGTTGCAGTGCCATGTCTTTCTCTGCATCACTGCAATTCTCTGCACACACTAACAGATAAAATGGGATGGAGAACAAATGCCATGGTAGATACCTGAATTTATGACATGTCAGATTTCAATAGCACCTGTAAGGCTTAGAGCAAAGGCAATAGAGAATCCACTTTCCAATTGAGGCAAGCATACAAAGCTTGCTTTATCTTCTCGCTATGTAGGATGATGTTGGGCACCAGTTTCTTGAAGTTCTTCTGCCAGGAAGGCAGGTCTCTGCCTCTCATGTGTAATTTCTAGTTATTTTGTGGGAAAGGGAAGGGAAGGGAAGGGAAGGGAAGGGAAGGGAAGGG
>NC_034438.1:1777976-1790244 GCF_002078875.1 Numida meleagris
GAAAAATAAATTTTCTATGTATACTTCTCTGTAGCAGAACAAAAATCTAATTTTGAGAACTAATGCATTTGGTTCCAATGATGGTTTGATCTGCTGTACTATTTTGCACAAAACTCCAAAATTAAAAATTACCTCCAGAAAGTAATTTTTTATTTTATTTTGGAAATATTAGATAGCTCATTTCCATCTTACTGAACATATTGTCACTCTAAGCTGGCAGCCCATTTGTTATTCTCAGAGCATTCCAAAGATACAGAAATTAATACTACAGAGAATACAAATGGCTACACATTTCATGAACACTTTCCAGGATATAAATTTATAGTCATGGAAGAATTTACGGATACTTCATTGTTTTGTTTTCCAGTCAAAGAAATATACTCTTACACTTCAAGCGTAAAATTGTATGTAATGTTTTACTGCAAACATATCAATTAATAACAGAGAATTATAGCAAAAATAAAGGGGCAAATTTTGCAATCCCTTGAGCTTGATCAGGGAGAACTCTCAGAGGTGATCAAGAATGGCCTAAAAATAAAGAAACACGTTTATGTATGTGAGTTGTTCCATTTAATTCATACTTGTTTTCATATCTGTGAGTGGCATGACTTCTTTTGGAATTAAAAAAAAAAAAAAAAGAAAAGAGAAAAGAGATATGGTCAGGTATTTAAAAGGCTAAATGAGAATGGTAGGCCCCCAAACAGTCTGCTCCCACCCAGTGATGCGTGGCTTGTGGTGGGAGGTTTGCCATAACCATGGGATTGGGTCCTGTGTACTTACTTATCATTATTCTTAAAATCAATAATAGATACTGACTACTCTTAAAGTGAATATCAAGATTAATTGACCCAAGTGGTAACTATTGATCTGGGAATGGCCAATCGATTGCCAAGGGATGATAAATCTTGAGTATTATAGGAGTACAAAGCCACGGGAGGAGGTAACCTCATGCATGCAGCAGTGGACTCTTGCACAGTGGACTCTTTCATCAGCCTGGACTGATGTGGACAGAATTAGGGAATCTGTTTTGATAACAACCTCCATCAAAGCAGCTCCAATCCCTTGGAGCTGCAAATGCCGGAAATGAATTGGTTATTTGTATTGTTATTTTTTGACCAGCACAACCCAGGAGGTGGCTGCTTTTCTCTTAAGAAATTAACAATGATTTTTTTTAAAAAAAAAAGAAAAACTAATAGAAAATGTTCATATTGATGTTATGCCTGAAGGGGTTTTCACATTGAAAGGAAGCTACTTTTTAATCAGAACTCTGAAGTTCACGGCTGTGTCCATACATGGGTTACATACAGCCAACTCCAGCAGTGTTACACCCAAAGAGCAGAGAATCACTGAACAAGTCATAGAATCATGGAATCATAGAATCACAGAATGGCTCAGGCTGGAAAAAACCCTCAAGATCATCTGCCCTGTGCTTGCGAACACACAAAAAAATATGAATTTTCAGGCCTTTTGTAACTGCCTAGAGAGAATTATCTTAAAAACATTCATTCCTCCTTTCCCAGCTGTGCATCTGTGCCTATTTAGCCATATCTCATTTCTGTTACAGCAGTGCTACCACTCCTGAGCCACTACATCCGCAATGTTTCTTCAAAGGGGGAACCACCCGGGAGATGCCAAGCAGCATCCAGACCACTGGGATGTGAAATATTTGTATTTTAATTGCATTCTTTGTTCTTTTTTTTTTTTTTCTAATAAAGGATGATATTATGAGGCCTGGGGGGCATATTCCTCTTTCTAGGGATTGTTACTGTGCAGTGATAAGAAAAATCCTACATGATGTTGGGTGTGTGTTCAACAAAAATGTCCTTCAGCATGAGGAAATATCCTATCTGCCTTTGTAACCTCAGGTGGAGAAGAGCACAGCTGAGAGCTCTTCCCTTAAGCACTACTTCCACGCTGCATCCACTCTTCAGTCTGATTTTCAATGAATGAGACAAGAGAAGGGAATTTTCAAAAACTGTGCAGGAGGCAGGGGTACAAAACCAATTATTTATTAATAGGTTTTGTCCACACACCTCCTGTGCATCGTTTGGAACGTTTGCCCTGTAGGCAGAGAGGAGCAATCAGGTGAGAAATTTGGGTTTGCATCATGCCAGACGGGCTTGACAACTTCGTGCTGAAGTTGAGCTCTCCATCTCCGTCCTTGTAAAATAAGAGTGTAGTTCATTTCAGCTGAACAAAATGCCTCACACAGGATTTCCTCCTCTCTAAAGGTGAAGTTTATACTCCTCCAAGTGTAAAAAAAGATATTCATAGACAATATTACTAATTTGTAAATATCTATGCATAGATATTTACGCAGCAATCTTGCTTACATACTGGAAGAAGAGCATCCAGTGGGTATGGATTGGAGATCAGAGATAATTCCTTAAAAAATAATAAATATATTTTTTTATGAAGTATAATTTGGAAATGACTGCTAAGCAAAGGAAAATGACATTTTGAACAGCTCCCTAAGCATCACTTGTGTCTGTCGTGATGCAAGTATTAGCCACTAATGCACAGATGTACTGCTGTCAGTTGAACCAGTTGGTGGACTTTGTTTCAGCAAGAGCTGTAATCCTTAGAATGCCAGTATGGAAGAAATTTCTTCCTAAAATCATGGGGCAGCAGCATCCACATTTCATACAATGCAGACTACTGATTAAAAGACTTGGCAGAACTCGATCAGGGCTGGGAAATATTCCCTCACTGTGCGTTATTACTAAATCCTCCTCTGATTATCACTTTGGTATGCTGAGTTGAGTCAGGAAACACCTGTGGATGCTGAACTTTCATGCACATATTCATTCCAAGGTTCATGGTCAGTGGGCACGGTGGTGATGTGGTGAGTTTGGACTTGATGATCTTCGTGGTCTTTTCCAGCCTTCATGATTCTGTGATTCTCTGATTATAAAGAAGATGTTGCTGAAGAAAATCACCCACTGGTGTTTAAGTTTGTGGCTCAAACGCTGCTCAGTGTGGCTTTGAATTCCGTGGGCTGCTGGAATAAAGCTGTTTGAAATCTCCAGTGGGAATCATCTTGAGTAAACATTGAGCAAGAATGCTGGACACAAACTTATGAGTGCAGTGTTGAGAATATCATAGATCAGAGACGACCAGGAAATAAGATTCGTAATCACCTGCCAAGAAAAGGAGCTAATGAAACCAAGCTGGGAACAAATCTCCCCTAATGGACTTTCCCAATTCCCATTCTTGCGATACAATTTCAGCACTTAGTGACAAGTTAATCACAATGTTTAAGCTTTAGTCAATAGTGCATGTTCCTCAGAATAAAAAGAGGCTTTGCTTTCTGGCTGTCCATCATGTTGCAAGCAATCTTTCAAACAACAGACACAAAAATCTGCTGTCAGGAACAGAACAATGAAGATCATGGAATCGTAGAAACATTAATGTTGGAAAAGGCCACTAAGATCATGAAGTCCAACTCCAACCCATTCCCACCATGCCCACTGACCATATACCTCGACTAATCCATCTCTATCTGAGTTACCTGGCTAGATTTCACTCCATCACCCTCAGGTAAATGTGGGAGTTGGTCATTAAAACTGGCAGGAAAACAGTTAGCAGCAGCAAGGAAGCTTTGCAGACCAGAGGTCAGACATAAAATGCTTTTGTTCACATTTTCCAACATTCATTGGCAGTTCTGGAATTGATGACTGAGCTAAGAGAGAAAAGGCCTCTACTGCGCTGTGCCAGGCTCCCCGTGCCATTGATAACGACCTGCTAGCATTTACAAGAAATAAGTCCCAGCATCCTTTTATTGATACAAAACTGCCCGCCATTGAGGAAGTCCAAGCAGCTCTGCAGGAGCTAAAGATAAATAAAGCTATTAAAACCTGCTCCATTTCTCTGAGCTGCTAAAGTCTGCGGCCTCTTAATTGCTACAAAGCTATAGATGCTGTCCAAACTCATTTGAAAGAATAATCATACACTCAATAACCAGCGCATTGGAATAGTAATAATAAAATACCACAGAAAAGGAAAGATGACTCGGCACAGAGGCATCGCTGAGTGTCATTCTATTTTTAATATTGACAACTTTCGCCAGGATTTGCAACCAGAGATTCCCATGATACAATCATCTACAAGACAGTCAAAATATTTTATTTGCTCCACCAAAGTTCA
This sequence comes from Numida meleagris, assembly GCF_002078875.1. Taxonomy (NCBI): domain Eukaryota; kingdom Metazoa; phylum Chordata; class Aves; order Galliformes; family Numididae; genus Numida; species Numida meleagris. The sequence continues at coordinate 1,782,123 of NC_034438.1, forward strand.
CACAATCCTTTCAAAATACATTAGAAGTATGGACTGATAAACTCAACTCTAGACCAGTAGCTCCAATTGAACCCTTGAAGATTAGCTGAAAACCTGGCCCATAAGCACTGCTGCATTTTGACACACTGCTCTGACAGCAGACAAAAGATCATTTAAAGTTATTATATTCTGTTGCTTCTTCCAGCCTGCTCCACAGAAAACTATCATGGATTTGCAGATCTCCTCATAAGTCACTGTAAAAGCACACTGTTTTTCTCTGATCTTTAATTCCTTGAGTAGCTACTTCCTTAATTGTAGTTTACAGATAATTCCAGGTAGAGTAGGTGTCATTAAAACCTCATTTGTCACTCTGTAGTGACTGCAGTAATGCAGTGTATCCTACTGTAACTAGAAGAAGGCTCCAGAATAATTGCACATCCCCAGGCAGTGAGCACCGGGTGTTTAACAGTGCCAACTGTAACCACGGGCGTGCTGCAGCAGGAGAAGGAAAATCCACTGTGCAGCTTCCTCCGGCACATGAGGGCAGTGAACAAAGTTGGTGAGGCACTGGCACAGGCTGCCCAGAGAAGTGGTGGATGCCTCGTCCTTGGAGTGACTCAAGGTCAGGCTGGAGGGGCACTGAGCATGTGATGGAGCTGTGGCCAGATGGCCTTTAAGGGTCCCTTTCAACTCAGATCATTCTATAGTTCTACATGGCACTAAAGGGCAGCCATACCTTTCCCAGATTGTTCTTCTCTGGGGTATATTCTAAGGTTCTATGATTCTACGATCCCCAAATTCTACAATTCTGTGATTCTATCATCCTACCATTCTCTCATTCTGTCATTCTATAATTCCATGATTCTACAGTTCTACAGTTCTATAATTCTACCGCTCTATAACCCTGTGATTCTGTAATCTTATCATTCTATGATTCTACCATCCTTGGATTCATCACCAAGGCTGGTCAGAGCCATGGTGCTCAGCTCAGCTCAGTATGTGCAAAGGTGCAGAGGACAGGAGTGAACCTGCTTCAGGCTTGCTCTTGCCAAAGGGGTTTTCAGAAGGAGCTGCAGCCACCTGCAAGCTGGGGAGATGGTACAAAAAGGCCACCAATGAGAGTTCAGAGTTTAGACTGTAGCTGTCAGGATGGTAAAAGCATTAAGTCAAATTAACACTGCTAGAGTGAAGTGTTAGGAGGAGAGGAGATAGCTTGTGTTGTTTGTATTGGCTGTGAGAGAAAGCAGTGGAGCAGAGCACACTTTCACGCTGCCATTTATTAACATTACACTCAGCACTTTGCTCCCTTGCTTTACAAACATGAACAGATTGTCAGCACCACTCTCATTGTACCAGTGGGGGAATGAGGACACAGAGATAAGTGGCAATCTCAAGTGAAGAAGATAGCTACAGCAATTCCAGGAGCCAAGAGCTGGGAGCGGAAAACTTGATTACTTTGCATGGACATGTGGGAAGGATGGGGATGGGTTGGGGTTGGAGTTTGTGATCCTAGAGGTCTTCTCCAATCTTAACGACTCTGTGATTTTGTGATTGGGCATGGTATTGATGGGTTGAGGTTGGACTTGGTGATCTTGGAGATCTTCTCCAACCCTAATGACTCAGTGATTTGGAGATCTGTTCCATACCCCTCCCACCCACGAAAGCCACTCTGATCCCACGGCATCTGTGCCCCTCTGCTCCCAGAGCAAAAGAAGGGCAGAAGCACGGCCTTTCATGTGAGCAAGGCAGTTTACATCTAGCAGAAAGCTCTGGGAGTCGATGCTTGTCCAAAGAAAAGGGAACAACACTGGAATTTCTAAATGGAAAAGTTCTTTAAGGGTTATTTGCCAAAAGTGATTATTTAGACATATATTCTATTCCTGAGCGATGGTCTCTGGATGGTCCTTTTTGATTCAACTACAGTGTGCAAAAGAAATTAAAATAATGAAAGAGACCTGGAAAGCAACAAACAAGTGCCATTGCCAAGAATGGCATTGCGTGAATGCCGGTTTTAATCCTAGCCTGGTTTTTATGGGTCTGAAAATATACCTCATTGCAACACAGGAGACCACTAAACCTCATTAACTTATTCAAAATTCTTTTATGTGCCATGAAAAGAAGAAAAAAATCCACCAAGACAAAAAGTAACTGGTACAAACTCCCTGCTGATGGAGACGTACACACCTGCTTTCATTTCCCAAAGCAAATTCTTGCGGAAGCAGAATTCAGACAAAAAAAATGATATCTCAGGTATTGATTAAACAGGCTTTACAAACATCTACAAAGTGAAGTGCAGCTAGGTCTCTATTTTGACATAGGGATTGTAACCATAAAACCACTGGAACTGCTTTGAGAATGATTTTCACTTTGGAAACAGTATATTTCTCTCTTCCCTGCACTAATAAAATGAACTTGGACCTATGGCTAAGTAAAAAAATGTTTATAGCAAATTTTTTTAGTATCAGATTTTGAAAAGAGCAGTTAATTGTAATTTCAGGATTCCTTTTGGAGGTGTCCAGCCAGATCCTCCCAAATTTTGTCTAGTTATCCATGCTCTAAGAGAAGCTGTTAAATTCATTTTTTTAAATATAGCCCAATAATTACTCTTCGTGGTGTCTATTGGTGTTAGTATTCTAAAGACTCAAGAATAAATTGCAGAGTAACAGGAAAAATGATGCCCTCTAATTTCTGATCTAATCAAACAGGTTTTATTTACATGATCTCCTGTTAGCTCCACCATATTGGAGCTGACAGACTGTCCGAGTTACTTTGCTCCCTAATTACTGAAATGAAGGAAACACCTCTGTTGAATGATGTGGATATTTCCTGTCACCACAACAGAGACCCCCTCCTGGTGATTTAATCAGATCCACGTCTTGTCTGTAAGTAACGTTTAATCATCTTAGCCAGCCTCATTTTTATAATGGCTCCTTTCACTGGAGCACAGAAAGATGTTAATCCACAACCACGCATACACACAAGGATTGTTCTCTAAGGTCAGAAATATTCACATTCTTTTATTTACTAGGAATTATCTTCAAGATCAGATTAAATGAGTGAGCCACAAAGAGGTTTGGAATTTTTTCCAAATCTCATGCTTATTTCCAGCCAGCTGTTGATTTGATGGGCTGGTACCCAACCTGTGATGGCACTTTGCTGGCTTTGTAACCAACACTCAATCATTGCTGACCTACTGAAACACTGAATTAGAGGAGACATACTCATTCTCTGATCAAGAGACCTCAGGTTGTTCCAGGGGAGATTCTGGTTGGATATTAAGAATAATTTCTTCTCAAAAAGATTGGTCAGGCATTGGATCAGGCGGCCCACCACAGGACAGTGATGGAGTGTCCATCCTTGGAGGTGTTCAAGAACAGTAGAGATGTGGCACTTGGGGACATGGTCAGTGGGCATTATGAGGATGGCATGGGGCTAGGGATCTTAGAGGTCTTTTCCAGCCTTCATGTTTCTATGATCTTCACATGAATGGAAAACCAAGCACAAGAAGAGATATCCATATTTAAAGCCTTGCCCTCCATTCTGGTGGAGTTTTCCCCTCTACACTCAAAGGAACAGTGGACTAACAGAAATCATCCATCAGATTCTTTTCTTAGTCCTCCAGAAATGTGATCCATACCTTTTAATAATGCTCTTACATTGGATTAGTGGTGGACAGATCTCTTTTTTATTTTTGTTCACAAATTTTACACGCAGTAGCATGGAGAAATACAAGTATAATTGACTTTTTAAGAGCTTGATCAATTCATATAAAAACATGGTATTATGAAAGAAATAAAAGTAGAACCAGTTAATGTTCTTTTATGGCTCTAAAATGTATCACGGGTGAAACTGCATTTAAATAATAAGAATCTCCTGTCAGACTCCTATCATTAGGTTTTGGCCATACAGCCAGAGAGTGACTGTTATAGCATGAGCCACATAGCACACCTCCCTCTGGTTTCATCCACAGGAAGAATAATAATGTTTGCTGTAACAGAGCTATTCCTATAAAACACATTTTTCTTTATGTGCTAATGAGAAATGGAAAGCTATAGTGAAAAAAAAAAAAAAGAGCTTGAAAACTATGAAGACCAGAGTGGGCGTAGGAGAAATGTAAAGCTGATTTAAAAGACTGGGAGTAACACAGATCAGAAATGTTCAGCAGATCCATGGAAATATTAACAAGAAAATCCGAAGACCAAAGGAATTAACACTGTGTCTCCGTGTTAGAAATGTAAGAAGACCTGAAGTATGGCCACAGAAGTGGTAAATGGTCCCTCAAATTTACAGGGAACCATTGGCATCCCTTCCCACCACTGACTAATCAAATATCCATTGCTGGAAAATGAAGTCACTGATTCAGAGAAAGAGCTGCAAACAGAAATGAGAAGAGCCAAGTTATTAATTTTGTTTATATTCAGAGCTTAAAATATTTTCCCCTTAACATCTTAAAGCACATATCACAACTTGTGTTTGGCTGCTGTTCATGGATCAATACAGTGAGGAACCAATTCCTGATCCTCTTGACATTGATACAGATTTTACCACCCACTTCAAGAGGCCACAAAAAGAAGAAGCCTCACTCGGGGGCTCCACTCCCAGATGCAGACTTGGGTTTAGGAGGCATCAAAAACCTGAAGTTTGTAAGCATCTAGAAAAGGACTGAATGAATCATGGAATCATGGAATCATGGAATCATGGAATCATGGAATCATGGAATCATGGAATCATGGAATCATGGAATCATGGAATCATGGAATCATGGAATCATAGAATCATGGAATCAGAATCATGGAGTCATGGAGTAATAGAATCACAGAATGGTTGGTTTGGAAGGGACCTTAAAGCCCAGCCAGTTACAACTGCTGCCATTGCCTGGTTGCCAGTCACCAGCAGGAGGCCCTTGTACTCTCTGCATGCAGACTCCTGGGGGAGCATATCCATCAAATGCACTCAGTTTGCAAAAGAAGATAAAACTTTTTATCCCAGCTCCACCACTGCAGAATTTCTGCTAGGACATTGCAATAGCATTTGGGTTTGTAATTCACAGAATCACAGAATCGCAGGGGTTGGAAGGGATCTCAAGAGATCATAGAGTCCCTTCTGCTAAAGCAAGTTCCCTACAGCAGGTAGCACAGGTCGGAGACTGGACAGGTCTTGAATATCTCCATAGAAGGAGATTCTACAACCTCTCTGGGCAACCTGTTCAGTGCTCTGTCACCCTTACCATAAAAATGTTCTTCTGCATGTTTCTACGGAACTTCCTATGTTCAAGTTTTAGGCCACTGTTTCTTGTTCTACACTATACACTACTGAAAAGAGCCTGGCCTCATCCATTTGCTTCCCACATCCCTTCAGGTATTTAAAAACATTTATCAGATTCCCCCTCAGTCTTTTCTTCCCCAGGCTTAGCAGACTCAGATTGCTCAGCCTTTCTTCATCAGGGGGATGTTCCAGGCCCTTTATCAAATTTGTGGCCCTCCCCTGAACCCCTAGGAGATCACTGTCTCTTTTGAACTAAGGAAAAGAAGGTATTTCTCATCCCAGACAAGAGACAGCACAGTCATACATTTGTACGTACAAACGTGGCTCCTGCAAATACTCATCCTTCCTGAGAAATGACCCCAACATCACTTTGATTATTATACCTCTCATGATAAGGTCTACAAAACTTCCAAAAGTTGTGCAGACATAGCAATAATCTGGAAATATCCCCCTGGAGGCCCCTATTGATCGTTGCCGTGGGTGGATTAGATGAGGAATCTATCTTAATTACCTGCAACTATCTCCTTGGAATAGCCAGCAATGTAGCAAAAATGATACACGGGGAGATCCATTACTCTCAGGGAAAGGTCAATCCAATAGGATGGATGTTTGCATTCAGATCAAGTGATGGCTGAGTCCATCACCACGCTGCACTCTCCCTGCCCCATCAGCTCCGTAATGGCTTCACCTCTCCTCCCTACCTCTCACCTCCTTCTCCCCAGTGCCAGAGTGATGACACGAATTAGGGCAGCTGGAGTACCAGGGCACAGCTGGATTATCACTGATGATAAACAGTGTCAGAGACAATTATGGGGGCTGTGGAGAGAGGAGGGACCTTTCAAATCTGTCCTTTGCTTGCTGCGTTGGAGGAGGAGAGCACCTGTGATGGGAACAGGAGACGGGAGGTGGGAGGAGGAGCTGGCTTTGCTGCTTCTTCCTCCATGAAGAGTTAGAATCATAGAGTCATAAAATCATAGAATCATTGAGGTTGGAAAAGACCTCTAAGATCACAAAGTCCAGCCACGACCCACACCACCATGGCCACTCATCAAGTCCCCAAAAGCCACATCTCCAAGCTGCTTGAACACCCCCAGGTGACTCCATCAAATCTCACATCAATGGGTGCTTTTAACACCCATCTAACTACAACCAAAATGAATGTGCTGGAGAGTAATGACCTACTCTAGGGCTGCAGATCTCTTGGCTGTGCCAGATCCAAACAGGAAGCATCAAAAAACACAGATTCAATTCTGTGAAATCAGAAATGAGACTCAGTCTGGAGTTCAAGGCCAAGAGGACTTTGTGAAAGTGTCCCTTTCCACTTCTCCATCACAGCCCTCCTGAACATCTCAGGATCCTGCACAAGCTCTTTGTAGGTAACTAGCGCTGGCGTACTCCAACACTCCTCATGATGGCCTCATCTGGAATTGCTTTATTAATATTTATTAAGTGATCACTAGCTGCAGGTACATTCTTTAATAACTTATTTATAAAGCGTACTATAAAACACATTAAAAATACATTCTTTAACAGATAACACCATAACAAGATGCTGTAAAGCAAATTATAAAGCATAAATGATGACAATACCTGAATGAAGAACACACTGGAGGCTACAAAAAGAGGGGAGAGAAACCATGCCCCATACACCTGAAAACCAGCAGTGATTTTTGGTGGAGCATTCATGGAAGGAGCAACTTGATCCCAGGCAGAGCCTGGAGCTGACCTGCCCAGAACATTATCTGATCCCAATTTTTATTTTCTCCCATTTTTACATGAGTCCCAGAGGACCTCCCATTTTTTGTGAACTCGCCCTCAATTCAGGACACCCCAGTTTCTTCATTTCCTCTTTCCCAGAGCACTACAGCCTCTCTCCCAGCCTTCTCACCCCCTCTTCCTGCAGCATGCAAAAATGGCACGGCTAATTCTATTCCTTTTGCTTTGGTTTGTCTATCTGTGACAACCCTTTTTATGCATTTAATTCATTCTCGATTTCTCATCATCAGGCAAAAGGTGTCCCCTAAGGTTAGGAGAGAGCTTGTCAAAAAGGCAGCGTGAATTTGCAGAGGTAATCACCAGTCTATCTCCTCTCCCCATTGCCCGTGGAACTATTAACTAATATTGCTGCCTAATCTTTTTTGTACTTATTTATTTTGCAGTGAGAAACTAGTGTTATAAACACCCCTACTGTCAAAACTTGTCATCCTCATTACCTCAAGGCGGGCTCTGTCTCCGTTATTCTAATTTCATAGTTTCTCGAATTTACAGCCGCTGGAAATTGAGTACAAAATCCATTATCATTTGTATATTTTAATTATGCAAATGAGGCAGCTCAGCTGCTCTGGCCGGGACCTGCAGGGATGCCTAACTTCAGTCTGGGTGATTACAATTTATCCAGTCGAGTCACTTTAATTGTAACAAGCTAATTACATTGTTCCATTTGGCTTTCACAAAAGAAAAGGAGGCGGAAGAGACTCAATGGCAATGGCCCCACACCGCGGCAGGGTGAGAGGGACAGGGAGGATTTGGGGAGGGGGTGAGCCCTGGGGCACAGTGTGGGGCAGGAGGCTGGGATGGGAGGTAGGAAGGGCAGGAGACCAGAGTGTGCTGGATCAAATGTGAACAATTTGGAGAGGGGATGCTCATCATGCTCAGCCATCTCCAGGTCTGAGAGGGCGATGTCCTGCTCCAAAATCCCAGTGCTTCCCATAAGGAATTCAACAGAGACACACTGATGCCTCAGCTGAGGTCCCAAGGATTGTTAGAGGAGTCTTAATCTCCTTTGTAGTAACTACTACCTGCATTCATTGGCATTTCAGTCAAGTACAGAAAAAAATGGGAAGGCAGGGAGGGAGGGAGGGAGGGAGAGAGGGAGGGA
>NC_034438.1:1790484-1801564 GCF_002078875.1 Numida meleagris
AAGGAAGGAAGGAAGGAAGGAAGGAAGGAAGGAAGGAAGGAAGGAAGGAAGGAAGGAAGGAAGGAAGGAAGGAATTCTTACCAATTCCAGCATCCCAGATCAGCAATTACTTTCTCAGACCCATAATAAATGCTCAGTGTCTAAATTAAATACCCTGGAGTGATGTAATATTGCTGCCCACACCTTCAGCTTGTTAGTAAATAATTACTTCTCTCACCTTGGCCATCTGAGGATCTCAAAACCTTTTGTAAGTGTTACTGAATGAAGCCTCATTGTGAGCAGAGGCATATACTTATCAGCTCTTTTTAAGCAGAGAACGAAGGCGCAGAGAGGCAGAGTAGCAGTAGGCTTTCAAGGTAAGTGTTGGAGTTAGTCCACACCTGTTTATCAAACTGCTCCTGTTCCTTGCTTGCACCCCATGAACTGAAGTTTGAAGACCATCCTGTAGGTCAGATCCCACCCTCAATTTACACAGATACTTCAAGTGAGTACCTTGGTGGTATCTGGTTTCTGGTGACCACTGGTTTCTTCCAAGCCTCCTTCCCCAGGAGAGCGTGGAGGAAGGATTAGCCAGATCTTGAATGGGGGATGATATCTCATCTAGAGCTTCTCTGGGGTATTGAAGAATTCGTCATGTAAGGGGAGGAGAGGATAGCTGCATGCAGCTGATGCTGGGGAGGTTGCTTTGTTCTCCAATGAGCAAAAACCAGCAGGCATATGGGACATGAAGTTCATCTGTGGAAACAGCCTTTTGGCCTCCAATGCATCCAAGAAAAGAGCCATAATGAGTAACAGGTCTGTGCTAGCAGAGCCATCCAGCTCATGTGTACCAGGTGCTCACTGCCACCATGAATGAGGACCGCCAGCTCCAAGGATGGCCACCACAAGTTCTTCAGCATCTCTGCTGAAATGTGCAACAGGGTTTGGCCTCTTATCGTAATGCCCTTGGATAAACACGTTCCCTCTCTAAAACCTCTGCCTGATGACTGTGGGATTAACTGGAGAAGAGAATAATTGTTCCTTGGCAGGGAAGAGACAAAAGAACCACACAGATCTCCTCCCACTCCAGTTGCTAGGGATGTGCATTATTGTTATTGCTATTTCCTTCCATACACAACATTCAATTAATTTCCTCCAACACACAGTTACGATGCTCCGAAGAGCGTTCCAGGAGCACATCCAGCATTCTTTGTGCCAGTTCGGCCACTTTGGAGGGGAAGAGGAGAGGGAAATGGGGTGATCCTTCCCAAAGAAACACTCGCCCTTGGCCATGTGTTACAAACCTGTGCACGGCTTGCAGTGTCTCTAGGTGAGTGACAGTGGGGTCCCATGCCGTAAAGCAGCAGTAGCCATCATCATGCTGTGTTCCCTTGGCAGCCACCAAACCACAGCAGGGAAAGGAAATTGAACCCATTAAACACATGCACTGATGCCTTTGTGCCATTGCCCTGCTCAGGAGGAGAGGAAGGAGCCTCTATTTTTTTTTTTCCTATTGTGCCCTTTCCAGATGCAGTAATTTAATCATTAAAAAGAGGAGGAAGAAACCAGAGAACCATGGGAAAGCACCAAATAATTATCGGTGTACATCATTTGTAGCCTTGACTTTATGTATATTTTCAGTCTAAATAGGGATGAGACCCTTTCTACATTAAATATCCAATCTAAGTAACATACAGGCAAAGATATAAAGGTCAGTGCCAACAAGGTGCTGGTCTAGCACCTAGGCCAGATGCTAAAGCAGAGCAAGGAGAATTATCCCCTAAGATAACATCAGCTCTTTGATCTACGGTTCAAGGGTGAAATCTGTTTCCTATCCTTTACCTAATTTTCTACAAAATCATCAGGACTACCACAACTCAAAAACTCCAGACTAACCTGAAAACCTGAAAGTTTTTTTAAAAAACATGGACAATTTTCCAGTTTTCCAGCAGACAGATAAAGCATGAAATACCACCACAGCATTTTACATAGACCTGCGTCAGATGCTAACACAATAACCTCTCCTATGGGTTTTTAATGTTTGCTATTTCGTTACCATTGACTTAGGAGGTACACTGAGCTGTATATCTCTAATGGCATATGACTAAAATGCCTGGAGAAATAAATAATAATAAGCTCTTTTATAGCTTCTTATAGTGGCAGAAGATCTCAGATTAATTGAAATTATATGCCTTATGCCTGCTCATCCTCAGGACAGAGATTAAAATGGGAAATGAGCATTTGCAGCTCTGTAGATGAGAATGAAAGGTGGGATTTTTCTTATGGTTTAAGATATTTGGGCATCATTTTGTGTAACTTTGCAAGGACTGAATCAAGCCCTGTTCTTGAGGATGAGTAAGGCTATGGGTGCTTCCATTCGGTTCACCTTCTGTGAGACAAAACCCATAAGCACCTAATGTGACATCAGAAGGAGAATACCACTTGAGTTTTGCAACTTTCAGCAGCAGGACTCCTCAATCCCTCCAGGATTAAGTGATTTAAGGGCTTAAATTCCACTACAGACTAATAGGAACAATGTTTCTACACGCACTAGAATGTGGCGATATAGGAGTGTTCGTGGTGGAGTGGCCATGTGGGCATCTCAGTGTTGATGTGTCACCATTTGCCCTCACCAGTAGGTCACAAAGTGCCACCATGAGGTCAGTCTGGGCCACCGCCTTCTGCCAGATCAAGAGGTCTGGTTTGCTGCAGCACATGGAAATGAGGGAGGACATGAGAGTTGAGAGGGAACAGGAGATGTGAAATGAGATGGGGCAGATTTGTGTCCTACATGAAGCAGGAGGAGTTGCTTTCAAGATCCGATAACAAAACAACAACACTGGGAGGAACTAATGCTATTGGCACATCCATGGTGAATCTGAATGACTGTTTCAGAAATGAGAGAGACCTAGACCAAAATTTCAGGAAAAAAGAACATCTTTCATTTTTTCATGCTTCAAAATGATTTTTTCCAATGTTCATTTCAGTTGTCTACCTTTCATTTTAAAAGAGTATTCCAAGACCCAAAGCCAAAGCAGACATGTTTTATTTTGGTTCATATTCATTCTGGAGTCCATTGATGATAACTTTCCGGTTCAGGTACTGGACAGGTCAACCAGAGGGGAAGCATTGCTGGACCTGGTGCTTACCAGTGCAGAGGAAATCATTAAAGACATTATGATTGGAGGCAGCCGGGGCTGCAGTGACCATGACCTGATCAAGTTAGTGATCTTGAGGAATGTGGGACTGGCAAAGGATGGAGTCATGACCCTGAACTTCAGAAAATGAAGTTCAGGCTGTTTAAGGAATTGTTGGACAAGATATCCTGGGAAGCTGTCCTTAGAGACAAAGGAGTGGAGCATAGCTGTCTACTTTTTAAGGATGCCTTTAGAGCACAGGAGCTCTCCATCCCTCAGAATAAGAAAGCGAGCAGAGGAGGTAGGAAACCAGCATATTTCGGCAAGGACAAGTTGGTCAGGCCGAGGGAAAAGAAAGGTGAGTACAGGCAGTGGAAAAAATGACATGTCACTATGGAAGAATACAGGGATGCTGTCCAGTCATGCAGAGATGGGATTAGGAGAGCCAGGGTGCAAATGGAACTGAACTTGGTGATGGATGTTAAAAAGAACAAGAAGGGGTTTTGTAGGTATCTTGGTAAGAAGAAACAGGCCAAAGAGGGTGTACCTCCTCTGCTAAAAGAGAAAGGAGAACTGGCTAAAACAGGTATGGAGAAGGCTGAGGTACTCAATGAATTCTTCACCCTAGTCTTCACTGGCAGCCAGGATTCTCATATTTCTCATATCCCTGACCCTCTTGGTGGGAACGGGGGGAGGAAATCCCCCCTCACTGTAAAGGCAGAGCAAGTTTGAGGCCACCTCATGGGACGGAATGTATACAGGTTTATGGGGCCGAATGTCAGGCATCCCAGGGTCCTGAAAGAAATGGCTGATGCGGTTTCCAAGCCACTCTCTGTCTTGAAAAGTCATGGCTGTCAGGTGAAGTTTCTTGTGGCTGGAAAAAGGGAAACATGACACCCATTTTTAAGAAAGGGAGAAAGGAAATCCAGGGAACTACAGGCTGGTGAGCCTCACCTCTGTGCCTGGGAAGATCAGCCAACAGATCCTCCTGGAAACCATGTTAAGGCACGTGAGGGATGAGAAGGTGATATAAGACAGCCAGCATGGCTTCACCAAGGGCAGATCATGCCTGACCGATCTGATGGCCTTCTATGATGGAGTGACAGCATTGGTGGACAAAAGAAGGTCAACTGATGTCATCTATCTGGACTCGTGCAAGGCCTTTAACTTGGATCCCCACCACATCCTTATCTCTAAATTAGACAGATACAAGTTTGAAATGTGGACTGTTCAGTGGATAAGGAACTGTTTGGAAGGTCGCAGCCAGGGGGCTGTGGTCAATGGCTCTAGGTCCAGGTGGAGGCGGTGATGAGTGAAGTTCCCCAAGGGGTCTCCCTGGGACTGGCATTCTTTAATATCTTTATCAATAACACAGATGATGGAATCGAGTGCACCCTCAGCAAGTTTGCTGATGACACCAAGCTGAGCAGTGCAGTTGATATGGCAGAAGGAAAGGATGCCATCCAGAGGGACCTTAGTGGACTGAAAAGGTGGACCCACATGAACCCTAATGAGGTTCAACAAAGCAAAGTGCAGTGCACACCCAACAGGTTGGGGAAATCCCATGTATGCATACAGACTTGGATAAGAACTCCTTGAGAGGAGTCCTGATGAGAAGGACTTAGGGATCCTGGGAGACGAAAAACTTATCATGAGCCAGCAGTATGCACTTGCAGCCTGGAAAGCCAACAATACCTTGGGCTGCATCAGAAGAGAGGTGGCCAGCAATGCGAGGGAGGGGATTGTCCCCCTCTATTTTGCCTTCATGAAGCCCCATCTAGAGTATTGCATCCAGGTCTGGGGCCTCCAATACAGAAAAGATTTTAAGCTGTTGGAGAGGGTCCAGAAGAGGTCCATGAAGATGAACAGAGGGCTGGAGCACCTCTCCTGTGAAGACAGGCTGAAGGAGATGGGCTCCTTCAGTCTGGAGCAGAGAAAACTCTGGTGAGACCTCATTATGGCCTTCTAATTTTTAAAGGGAGATTATAAACAGGAGGGAAATCAACATTTTCACAGGTAGATAGTGATAGGACAAGGGGGAACGGTTTTAAACTAAAGGTGGGAAGATTAAGACTAGATGTCAGGGGGAAGATTTTCACTGAGAGGGTAGTCAGGTTCTGGAGCACCTTGTCCAGAGACACTGTGGATGCCCCATCCCTGTTGCTGCTCAAGGCCAGGAAGAATGGGGCCCCAGGGAACCTAATCCACTGCTTGATCTAGTGGCCAACAACCCTGCCCACAGCAGGGCAGTAGGGACTTGATGACCCTTGAGGTCCCTTCCAACTTAAGCCATTCTATGACGATTATGTGATAATTCTATGATACACAGAAAAAAAAAGGAAAATATGCTCATATGAGTTAATTTGGGTCCATCATCTGGGTTCGTTTTTCTAATGCCACAATAGCAGATGCTTGAGATATACCCCTTTGCTTTTCATTTAGGGTTGGCAAAGAGTTTCAGAATGAAAGGGCTACTTTGGGACAGTATTATTACAGCTTTAATAACCTTTATGCGTGCTGTATTCATTTTATTATGTAGCCTCACAATAATCCATACTCGTAAAATCTCAGGACTCCTCTCATATGTCCTCTCTATTAATTGTAATTTGCATCAAAAATAGTAGTGCTATGGTCACTAATTTAATTTCCATCAATTAAAAGAAAAAAAGAAAAGGATGCAGGAAAGTACTGAGAGCAGAAGAGAAACACTTTATTCTAAGAAATATTCTTCTGGCTAATTTAACTCATGTAGATGCACCAAAGTATGGAAATAGCAACTCCACCTACCGTGTATTTTGCACTCTGGTCATACTAATGTGTTTGAATATCAGCTAATGTAAGCATAGCATCACCCATGAATTCCAGCAGCCCCCAGGATGAATGTCAGCGGACAGCAGCACTGCACGTAATTAAACAGCCAAGTAGGCAAACCCAGACAACAGAACCATGAGTTGTTGGCAGTCAGCGTGTAAGGCCATACATCACGGCTGATATATTGCATGCCCGATGCTACGTTGCCATCAGCCAAAAAAAAAAAATTAAGTTGGATATTTTGTTGAGGGATTGGAGGTGGGGGTAGAGTGAAATTTCTTTGTGATTTAAACTTCTTCATGGTGGATCAATAGTTGGACTAGAATCACAGAACCACTGAAGTTGGAAAAGACCTCCAGTGTCACCAAGTCCAACCACCATTAGTGAGTTGTCAAAAAAGGAAGACTGGACTTAGCTGAACTTGTAATGGGAGTTTATTACAGCAAGTCTGTCTGTGGGCTCTGAGCTGAGGACATTAAAACCAGAGGAAGTTTTTGTTGCTTTCTTCTTTTTTCTCCTTTTCCTGATGTGTTTCATTTTGTTGCATGTGCATGGATGGAAGAACACAGACAAGTGGTTGGGAAGTGGTGGAAGAGTCTCCCACTCCCTCCTGAAAATAAAACCATAATCCTAAAAGTCTACGTGAAAATAAAACAGGACAACTCCACTCAGCTTAGAAATTCATATCACTATAAATGGATGAGACATTTCCAGCGTTCCTGTGTTCCCTACTCATCCCAAAGGCTTTTCCCCTTCAAGATTTATTTATACACAAGAATGAAAGTGACCACATTAGCAACATCAACACGGTGGATACACCTATTGCATGCTCCAAACCCAGGTCCCACAGTTGGTTATAAGCATTAGCTAAATAAATAGGCCCGTACAACTGGTTTTCTACTAATGTTTCTGGTACGGAAGCCAAAGCTTTACAATGGGATCCCCTCTTCCTGTCCAAAAAATCAGGGTGCCAAGACCCACACAGTATGGTTTAGCACTCAGCACAGAAGGACGGAGTGGGAGACCAGCAGATAGATCTGCTTCAAAAGTTTGTTGATCCCCTCAGTAACCAATTTATGTTACCAACTCCATTTGAACCAATATGGCATTCACTTCAGAGGACAAGATTTTGGTGAATGAAACAGGTGGTTTCACTGTGCCTATTAATATCAAACAGAATTGATAGAACTATAAGAAAAGCAAGAAGATGTTGAAGTTATCTGGCTCTTAAGAATTAGGACAGCCTTCACCCAGATATGAAGTGGCAGAAAAGTAAATATGGATTTCTAATTCTAAAGTGCCTCGATCTCAGTGAGGTGACAAAACCAGAACAAATTTTGGAAGAAAACAAGTGCCATCATCTTAAATATAGCTTGGGTTTTCCAAAGGTGTACAGCGTGACTGTGTTTAGCATATCCCCTTGATAAGAGAGCTGAGTTCGGAAAAGGAAATGAAATAGGTATCACTGATCCCTGCTTCAGAGAGAGATTAGCTGGATTAGTGGAACTGGAGAAATTGGGGGATTAGAATAGAAATTGTAAGGTGTTTACCTGTAGGGAAAATAAGTGTCTCAAGTAACAGAAGTACTGGATTGGGACAGTTTGTTAGTGGATGTTTTTTTTTCAGTAGCCACATTTAAAATGTATGTGAGTGACTTTGGCATGAAAAGTAGACTCTTTCTAACAGTGCTTTCTGAAAATATAAAAGATGTTTATTTGGGGAGGACTTACATATATACAAACTAGAACTGAAACTCAACTAGAGCTGATGTTGCAAAGTATTTATTGTTCAAAACTGGAACGTTCCCTAGTGGCTTAAAGGGACCATGTAGCCAAAATGCCTGCCCAGAATAGACCTAACGAGATGTTTTCAGCCATAACTTGATGTCTTTACCAAATTAATGCAATATGGCTAATGGGCAACTACCCCACCAGAGTAATATTGACACATTTGCTACGAACTGCTGAGTATCTGTGGCCAAATGAGGTTTGCGGGACTTGGGTGCCATTTCCAGGAAGTCCTGCAGGAGTATTCCCTTGCAATGGAGTCAGATGTGTCATCATTTGGGGAAAGGTAAGTATGGCACTGGTGAGATACTATACGTTGTTTGGGTTTCTTTCTGCTTAAGAAACGAACTGGGTTAAGAGTTAAGACTGTGGAGGATCTCCCCAAAGATCACAGCTCTGAAGAAGTCATCCATTTGCCCAGCATGTCTTGTGAAATTTAGATGGGAAGTTCTTGATGCCTAGAAATCTTTCAGGAGTGTTTTATTTGCTGGAAGCTCCATCTAAGTGACAAAGCATGACACATCATATTTCTCCTTGGCCTCTTCTTAAATTTACTGAAAGAGTCCCAGTCTGGGACATGGAATGATGCAAAGTGTCTGGGATACACTGAATATAAGTGCCAGTGAGAGGAAAGTTTCCCCTCTGTATCATATGAAAAGTTGCATACTACTCATAATTTATCATCATCTTCATATATTCTTATATAAGTAATACAAATCACCACAGTCAATTAATCAATCTGTAATTAGGAGCTGACATGAACATTTACTACCATCAGGCATAATTTATATGATTACAGATGATTAAATAAAATGTAATTGAGTGAAGAGGCAATTTGTTAAGCACATGGAAATTCAGCCATACCACCTCGGGCTGTGATCTTGTCAGAACTCAGCAGCTAAGAGGGGTCAGGGTCAGTCAGGGTTTGGATGAGGAACTCCAAGGGAGAAGCCCAGGTACTGCAGGAAGAGGCAATGGCTCATAGGTAGCATCCTCCAGGCCTAGACTGTGTTGGAAGCAAAAGTCTTGTTGGAGAGATGGACATAAGCTATTAAAAGTGTTCTTGAGAGAGGTGGGAATTTGCCTCCCAGGGTTCAGTTAATTTAATTTCGAGTAGAGCACACACCTGACGAGTCACCATGAGGAGACAGTAAACCTCGGCACCTTGACGCTTGCTGCTCTTCAGCAGCGGCAGAAGAGATGTCACTGCACTGATTTAGTCTGCCTACCTCTGATACCTCCATCTTCATTATTTAGGCAAGAGAAGTCCTCGTAAAACAAGTACATAAATTCCTCTTCTGCTCAGTGGAGAGAGTGCTCCTGAAAGCCAACCAAGGTGGAATCTGTCTGCCTAACTCATGTGCTCAATCTCCTGCACAGACAACTCCGTTCCATTGACTGGATGGAGAAGTTGGTCACATCCATTAAGCCAACAACTTTATCGAAACACAGGCATAAATTGAGCCTTGATTCCAGGTGCTTCAGCACAGAGCCCTGTGGAAGAACAAAGCTCACAAGCCAGCCGAGGGCTGCTCAAGAATAAGGAAAGGAGAGTTTGTTCTTCGTGCTCCATCCAAAACCAGCTGACATCAGTAGACAGTCCCACAGGAACTGCTAAAAGCAACACAGAGAAAGTGCTTTTCTTTTATTCTTTCATAATTTTTATTGTCTCAGGACCAAATCCAACCAAGTGAAAGATTTCTTGGAAAGCTCAGCATGTTTCCAAATTGGATCTGGTCACGCAGGCAGAGAAACACAAGAGGTTTCCTTTAATTATTTCACAAAATAAACTTGAATTATTAGGACCAATTCAATTTCTGCAGTCTTAAACAAGAGTATTTTTGCTTCCTCTGTTTTTAGTTTCTTGGCTTATGCCAAGACATCTCATTTAAAATAATTAAAACCATTTGTTTGAATACAGTGCAGCAGTGCTTTGCCTATGCATTTTGTGTTTTCCTCAAGTCCAGTATCATTCCCTGTGGGAACTGGAGCAGCCATCTGACAGATCAGAGACATGAAGGAAATCACTCCACTTTCTCTTGGTGGAAGGCAAGCAGACAGGCCAAGAAGGGGCTAAAAAAAATGATCTTTGATTATTAAATGGATATTTATGCATATGGATAATCAGATGTGTTTGGCAGAACATGGGGGGTACCTCAGGATTAGAGCAGAAAGTAAAGCAAGCTTTCTTCTCTGAAACAATTAGTGAAATCACTTTCTGTACATTAAGAGCCCTGCATGTGCGATGTTCTCCATTGGGCTGCACAACCAATGTGGGTCAGTGTGATGTTTAAACTCTTAAGTGGTACCACTAATCTCCATTAATCTGACTTCAAAGATGAGACATAATGCTCCGTGCAAGAGCCTAAGAGTTGTTAATGCACATTCCTCAGCTGGAGCACTAATACACAACTCCTGCCAAAAGAACAGGGTCTTTCAGGCTGGCATGTAGAGTTATAAATAAAAATCCATTTGGGGATCATTCCAGAACTGATCTATTCTTTGGTTCTCTACATCCCATTGTACCCTTTGCCACTGTGGTCTTGAAGATGTCTTCTCACCTGGGTTGTTTTTTTCCCCAGCAAAAATACCTAGAGTATTGCAGCCTAAATGGTGAACTGCTGACCTCATTTAATGAGGGAGAATATAGCCAGTAAGCCATGGATTTACCCCATATTATGTGGGATGGAGAAAACAAGGTTGGTCAAACAAGATTTAATCTCAGCCCCATGATTACTTGTCAGGAACAATCACAGAAGCCAAAGAAGTAGTGTTGGTCTAAAGCACCTAACAGGGGAGAAAATCTTCGGGTCTTAATTTGAAAATTTTAGTAATTCTGTTTTTCCAGTGTAAAATTTAGTTTCATGGTGGATCTCAGAAGTCAATAAAAAGAGTCACTACTGTAGCTGGGTAGGTTATTCCACGTGTTCCCTGTGAAAATGTTTGGTTTTATATTCTTGGGATACAATAAGTATTTTTATTAAAAAATACAAACATTTCACTCATCTTCAGTTCTACAGTTTTTGAAATAGATTCAGCTGCCCTTGCATTTTTCCAGTATTTGTGATTGAGTTATTTCCGAACAATTCATCTGTATTTGTCAAAACCAGGGAGAAAAGGTCTCTCTTCCTCAATTAAAGTAATGCTAATCAAAAATAGTAACTATGTGTTCTTAACAAAATTGTGGTAACAGATATGTGTTCAAACTCATATTTTTTTATCTGAATAATTTTGAGCTTCTTTTCTAGAGGGTATGTATGAGAGAAAAGATCCCATCTAGTTATTTTGCAAAACAGAAGACATTTGAAGAAAGGTAATCTCCTCCTCTCCTCTCCTCTCCTCTCCTCTCCTCTCCTCTCCTCTCCT
>NC_034438.1:1802110-1817110 GCF_002078875.1 Numida meleagris
CTCCTCTCCTCTCCTCTCCCTCTCCTCTCGTCTCCATGTGCCTTGCTCATGTTAGGGCAAGACAAAGGTGACCTTTTCAGATGTGGGCAGACTATTTGAAAAATACCCAATGTGTGTCAAAGCAGAAAAAAAAAATAGATGTTGGCTGAAGTTTTCTGTTGAGTTTTACAAGGTAGTAGAGCAGACTGTAAGCCAGTGCATTTAGGCGTCGGGGTGGGGAAACGTATGAAAAATGCATTAGAGGTTTGCATAAGAAATGCTGTTCACTGGTGTTTCAGATTCATTATTCTTTTTTTTTTTTTTTCAATGAAATTATCCTAAGGAATTTTTTTTTGAGCTGAAGAGAAAGCACATGCTCGGTAAGTGAGCTCAGCCGCAGATTTCAGGGTCCTTAAGCACTCATTGACACGAGAGGCGACGGCAGCTCTGCAGGAACCTTGATGGGTCTCCCAGGGTTGTTGGTTTTTTAAGCCTGTGTGTTATGGATTTCCACAACAGGTGCTAACAGCTCAAGGCATCGTAATGCCTATTGGATTAAATAATGCACATTGTTAAAATTGCATGAAGTCTCTCCCACTGAGGTAAAGCTAACCTTTTCGCGTTTACTTTTTAAATGAAAATAAAGCATGGATTACAAAAAACACCAAAGAAAATGATAAAATCCGCCCCAAATAAGGTGGTCTGAAATTCTGTTTAGCTTACTCCTCCTTCACGCAAATCTTGGGGATCTTGGGGCAGATCAGGGCAGACTGAAGAGGTACAAACAGAAGAGCCCAGTGAGGAGAACCATAGAATCATTAAGGTTGGAAAGCACCTCCGAGGTCATCAAGTCCAACTGCCAATCCATCCCCACCGTTCCCACTAAGACATGTCACTCAATGGGACATGGGACTCTGAGACCAAAGCATGGGTTACATTTGTTAAATATGGAGTCTCCGATACTCTTACACTAATTCAGAGAGCATACACCAGCTGGAAGTCTGGGGCAGAGTTTTGCTGGAAAGAAAAAATGAGTGAAGAATGCATTGCAATGAGTGGGGTCCACCCAGTCCAGGTGGAGGAAGTGGGCATAGGAACTGCAGAAACCCAGTCCTGAAACCAGTCTTTATCATTGCCCTGTTGATAGCCAACAGCAAAGCACTGCTGCCCCCCTTCACCGTATGCAAACAGTGGTGATTAAGCACCAGATTAAACATCTTCATGAATATTTCAAAGGCTGTTTTTGAAAGTTTCCTGTCCTTTTACACTAATAGCCCCATTAAAACCTGTTTACAAGCCAGTCGTGAGAGTAACTGCGTGCACTTAAAACACGAGAGAGTTCCCCTAGAGGAGTGCTTTCACCACGTGAGAATGGCAGCTGATCAATAGGGATCTTAAAGTAAGACTGTCTGCCTAAACCCCATGGAAACAACCCTTATAACATGGATATAAAGAGCTGGCGAGCGCCCAGCTGGTTAATTAGGGAGGTAAAATGGTAATAACAACAATAATATTTGCTTGGAGGTCCAGCTGTCCTGGTCCTGGGGGTCTGGTTGCCACGGGACTTCTCAGAAGCTGCCTTCAAGATGTTAACAGCAGCCAGGAAAAGGCTGGGGAAAGTTTTAAATAAACTAAACAGCTTGGTGTTTCCTGGATCTCCTTATCTTTTTACACATCAGCCCCTGGTAGCACGCAGCCAGAGCCTACAACGGGGCTGCAGACACTGCACAATGGCTATCAATAATTCATACAAAATGTAGAAGTACAGTAGAATAAATGCAAGTCATGGATATAAGGTGCGTATACCTGTTCGAAGGCATGGGCATATCCAATTGGTGCTCTGTTCAGTCAGTACCTATCCCTGGAGGTGTTCAAGAACTGTGGAGGTGTGGTACTTGGAGACATGGTCAGTGGGCATGGTGGGGATAGGTTGGGCTTGGGCTTGGGTATCTTGGGGGTCTTTTCCAACCTTCATGATTCTATGATTCTATGATTCAGCTCAAAATTTCAATTTCTGGCACTGAGTCCTCTTACAGGGAGACTAATCTTAGCTCACCTTCTATTACTTGTCAAACATTATATTGCAACTACATTGTCTTGTTCTGAACTGAGGTCTGTAAGCAGCAGCAAGGCTTTACAAAGATGCTGCAGCTCAAAAAAAGGGTCAGTTCTTAAACACGGCAAAAAATCTGGGCTTTGTCTTCTCACTGGAAAGTAATCTACTGACATCAATGGGTTTTGGATTCAGCTCCTGCTGTGTTATTAAGTGAATTATTAATTATTAATAATAACATAACAGAAATCACGCGTTGCCTTATTCAACCATTCCATTTTGTCCTATGCGGGGGTTTGGGGAAAATACAGTCGCCACGTTTAAATACAAGTGTGGATTGATTGTTCCTCCTCTTTGCTCATTGCCAAGGAGAGTCTGCTTACATAGGGGTGTCCAGCTTTAAATGAATATTGATTGGCTGAAATTCATGCTGTCTGCTCCTGTTGAACTGGCAAAACTAGAAATGTCAATAAAAGTGGATTGAATTTTGAACGATATTAAAACTTTCTGGAGCCAAGGTAATCATGATGGAAAAAAGTAATAAATGGCTGCAGACCTTACAGAAGTGAGGCTCTTCCTACTGCTGTGAGGCCCTCTGGGGGTAGGTGTGTTTATATCCAATGTTAAAGACAGGTAGAGCTGCTAATGGCCTTTCAGGTCTTTGACTGCAGCACATATAAATAAGCCAAGTGGGTGCTCTAACTCAGACCTTCCTAAAACTGGAAGAAAATGCAGTGACATTAAAGCACTGAGCTCACACATCCTTTTTCATGCTATTTCTAAATGGTTTCTATGAGAATTTGTCCTGTAGGTGAATCTGTATTTCCATCTGCCTCATCCAGCAGTTGTCTGTACTCCAAAGCTGCCTTCTTTTGCCATACAGTCGTGGTACTTGGGTGTAACCAGGGAAGAAGTTGAGCATTTAATATGAGAAAAGAGAAATCCACTTGCACAGCTTCCACAAGACGATGCATGACTGATGATACCAAACCAAGGAGATGAATTGGAATGCCTTACAGTTCTGGTGTGTACCTCAATCTTGACCTAGAACTTAGAATCACAGAGTCATAGTCTTAGAATCAGAGAACCATGGAACCACAGAATCATTAAGGTTGGAGAAGACCTCCAAGATCACCAAGACCAAGACCAACCCATGCCCACTGCCCATGTCTCCAAGTGCAAATTCCTGAGGGACCAGGAATAAAGAACAAGTCTTATGGGGAGCAGCTGAGGGAACTGGGATAGTTCAGTCTGGAGAAGAGGAGGCTCAAGGGAGGCCTTATTTCTCCCTACAACCACCTGAAAGGAGGTTGCAGCGAGTTGGGGTCAGCCCCTGCTCCCAGGTAACAATGACAGGGTGAGAGCTGAGGCCTCATGTTGTGCCAGGAGGGGTTCAGGTTGGATATTAGGAAAAAAAAAATGATACAACATCATTTGATACGACAGAAGGGGCATCATCCAGACGGACCTTGAGAAACTCTAAAAGTGAGCACAGGTAAACCCTCATGAAGTTTAACAAAGCCAAGTGCAAGGCGTTGCACTTGGGTCAGGGCAATCACATATATGCATATTGTCTGGAGAAGAAGTCACCGACAGCAGCCCTGCAGGGAATGACTTGGAGGTTCTGGTAGGTGAAAAGCTGAATATGAGGCAGAAGTGTGCGCTTGTTGCCCAGAAGGCCAACAGTATCCTGGGCTGCATCAGCAGAGGGGTGGCAGTGGGCAGAGAGGGGATTGTTCCCCTCTGCTCTGTTCTTATGAGACTCCATTTGGAGCACTGTGTCCAGGTCTAGGGCCCCCAGCCCAAGAAGGATGCAAAGCCGTTGGAGCAGATGCAGAGGAGACCATTAAGGTGATCAAAGGGCTGGAGCACCTACCCTACGAGGAAAGACTTAGAGAGTTGGGCTTGTTTAGGTTGGAGAAGATGAGACTGTAGGGAGACCTCACTGCAGCCTTCCAGTACTTAAAGTGAGCTTATAAACAGGAAGGAGAGTGACTTTTTACACAATCTGATAGCAAAAGGACAAGGTGGAATGGTGTTAAACTAAAAGAAGTGAGATTTAAATTAGACTGTCAGGACTGGGACAACAGTGAGGCTGCCCAGAGAAGTTGTGGATGCCCCATTTCTGAAGGTCATGGATGGGTCGCTGGGTAGCCTTATCTAGTGCTTGATCCTAACAGTCAGCAACCCTGCCCACAGCAGGGGGTTGGAGGTAGATGATCTTTGAAGTCCTTTCCAGTCCAAGCCATTCTGTGATTCCATGATTTCTAAGCTCCTGGGCCATCTTTCATTTTCTGTAGCTTTCCAATGATGCTTTTAGCTACAATTGATCTTTCTTTTTAATTCCACTGCACTATGAAGAAGGGAGCATGCAAGCTGAGCAGAGAGAGATTTTTTACCCAGCTACATTCTACAAAATCTCTTGGAATGCTGGTGGATTAATAGTTCTCCATAAACACACTCATATCCTTTCAAAGTGCATAAATTGAATCTTGAAGAAGAGGTCATATTTTTTCAGACTTGGGTATCTCCACTGAGAACTATCAATGCAAAGAAGATTGATTTTCAGAAATACCCAGGCTGGACAGATGGGCAGCAAAACAGATTACTCATGGGCATTCATATTTGAGAGCTTATCTTTAAAATGTTGGGTTATAAATGGCTCTCTGCAAGGTCGTTCAGTACCCATCAAACTGGAGGCTTCGAATTCCAGGTTGCTGAGTTGTTGGGTGTACTCTGGCATGACCTTACCACCATATTTCACCCCACAAAACCTGTTTTGGCAATTCTGCTATTTGAACAAAAACAGAGAACTCTACTTTGAGAAACCTGCAGATTACTCCACTGTAGCTTGAACCGATGGCTGAAAGGGACATGAGGGACATACATGGCTTAGTGAGTATGTTGGCCATAGGTCAGCAGTTGGACTTGATGATCATAAAATCATTAAGATTGGAAAAGACCACTAGGATCACCTAGTCCAACCCCAACCCATCACCACCAT
This sequence comes from Numida meleagris, assembly GCF_002078875.1. NCBI lineage: Eukaryota > Metazoa > Chordata > Aves > Galliformes > Numididae > Numida > Numida meleagris. The sequence continues at coordinate 1,807,147 of NC_034438.1, forward strand.
CTTTGTAGTCTTTTGCAACACTAACAGTTCCATGGAAGTGTTTCCATTTGCTGGTCCGTTGACTTCTGGCATGACAGCCTGGGACTTGTAGCACAAATTCTTGCCTGGAGCAGATTGATCTGATCATTGCTGGCATGGAGAATCAGGAATCCCAACAGTCAGTTGCAGTATTGGCTAAGAAACGCCAAAAAGAGATCTTTAGGAGTTGGACTAAATGATCATTATGGGTCCTTCCAACTCAGGATGTTCTGTGATTCTATGAGTCCTGCCTTACAGCCACTGATTTCAGAAGTAAAAATGATTCCCACTGTCTTTAGAAGGCATCATGAAGAGGAGAGCACTGATGGAGCACTAATACCTCAACACTGCTTGAAAACTGCACTTACAGCCTTTATAAAGCCATGAAACTTCTCTCCCCTGAAGAAGGGTCTTTGCTCTTTGAAAGAGATTTTCCTTTGTAAATTCATCCTATGTTAGACCCTGAGTGGCCATGAATTTGGGATTCGCCATTCTCTCTGTTTCAGCTTTGGATGCACAGCTCTACCCTGCAACCGCCGGATCCCGCTGCTCCTCCAGCTCCAGCAGCACTTCAGTGGGAGTCTCAGGTGCACGGGGGAGAGATTTAATGGATTAAACAAACAGAGCGAAGAAAAGGCAACCACAACATAAGTGCACGTACACATGTACTGCATTAATACACACCAAGCTACAGGCAGAGAGGAAACAACACCCGGACACGTTTGGGGTAAGGTTTTTTATAAGTTTAGCCTCATGCAGCAGCACGATGCACAGCTCCTTTACTGCTGCACCATTTCTGTGCTGTGGTCAAAGAGAATCAGAGGGAATCCAGAGGAATTCCCACTCCCTGTAAGGTTTCACCTACACAAGGACGCTCAGCAAAATTACACAAATTAAGACGAGGATTTAAAAGTGGATTAATTAAACCGTGTGAAACCCCTGCGAAGGTTGTTCTTAGAATTCAGGTGGTCTTCATTCCATTTAATTTAATTCGCTTTGGAAATTAATTCAGATTAATTGCCCTAATGGTCTTTATGCACCTATCCTAGATGAATGTTGGGGTAATAAAAAAGATTGTAGCCCAATGGCTTCGCAGAGGTTTTTAGATTCATACCAGGAGGCTCTGGGGGGAATAGTAGGGAGCCCACAGAGTTTCTTCCCCCGAGACCCGATCCTTTATCATGTTCTCTTGAAAAAAAAATAAAATAAAATGAAATCCTTTGACATAAAGAGGAACAATATCCAAATCTCCTAATTCCAGACAATCGGATTCGGCAAGCCTGAAGCCAAAAGAAAATCAAAACTACAAGAGAGGGGCTGCTACTGGAAGGGGGTTTGTTGGAAATTGCCTTAAAGAGATAACTGCTGCAAATCTGCTCTTAATAGGAGGTTCTTCTTGAGAGCTCTGCCCAGAGGGTTCTTCAGGAGGGATTTGCTCATTGGCAGCTCACATCTGGAGACTGATGCCCCTTTGGGAGGTCCCAGCCAAATTTGGGTGGGGGACAACAGAGGCACAAATCTGAAATTTCTGATGGGTTTGTGGCACTTTTCTTTGTCAGTCTTTGAAGCCATTGCAAGCGAGGGGGGGATTGGGCTCAACTCTGCTCAATCATGTTTGCATATTCCTGTTTTGAACGCCAAGTAGGTATCAGAAAAAAAAAAAAAAAAAAAAAAAAACAGAAAGAAAATGAAACTGAAATTTTAGTCTGTCCAAAGAGATGAATGCAACCCCAGCACGATGGAGCTGTAATAGAACAGCAACAACACTTATAGCGCAAATAATCAAACACTAATGGGATGGGGCTGGAAAGAGGGGAGTGGGGGGGACTTATCCCCCAGATGTTTAATTTTGAAGCAAAAGTGCTTTAAACCTCAGTGGGAAACTCAGAGCCCCCCAGAACCATTTCAGTGCCATTTCCCCTGGTGCAGCTGAGTGAAGTGCAGTGCTATGGGGCTGCAGCATGGATTTGGGTGGGGGCTGTGGGGAGATCCTGGAGTTCCATGCACTCCTTAAACTCCACGGGGAGAGGGGAGAAGCCCTGCAGACCCTTTGGCTTCATGCATTGAACTGAATTTGCTGCTTGGGTATATCTGACCCTGTTTCATGGCCCAGATATGGTTCAAATATTTTTTCTATTAAAAAAAAGAAAAGAAGAAGAAAAAGAAGGAGAGGGGAAAAAAAAGAAAGATAGAAAAAAAAGAAAGAGGTGTTTTAAAAGGAAAAAAAAAAAAAGAGAAAGAAAGAAAACCCAAGGAAAGATAACGTTTTTTTTTGACACAAAAGTGCCGCTGTTTTCTGTACAATGATGACAAACCTCTCCCGGTGAGCACTGACAGGGAGTTTTGGGGACACCTCAACCCGGTGGGGACAAGGGGCTTGGACATCCCACTGCAGGAGAGCCGTGCCCCTCCTCATAAATGTGGAACCTGAAGAAGAGGGTCGGGGGCGGGGGGAGGGAGTGTAAATTCGGGAACACCCCCCAAAACTCCTCCCCAGCGCCACTTCTTTGGGTACCCTTCCCGATGGGGAAGCAGAGGGATGGGGCCACCACATCCCCAGGGGCCGGAACCCCTTGGCTGTAGGGTGGGAGAGACAATCCTCCATCCCGTAATACTTTGGTCCCATTCTTTCTTACCTCGGGGTACACGCACAGAAAACCGCGCAGGCAGCAGCACTCCCCTCCCCGCAGCCAGCGCAAGGCTGTTCTCTTAATGAATTACTAATGAGTTCAAATTGGACAGCCGGCTTAATTAAAGCGTAGAGGCGCTGTGTTTACCACGTTGTAATTGAACTCATTAGGGCTCCGGCTTTGTGTTTTGAAGCAGCCGCCGCGGTTCGCCCCGTCGGGTGAAGCGCTTTGTGGGGACGGAGGTGGGGAGGATTTGAGGGGGGTGTCCCGTCTTTTCTGATCCCATTCCTCATCCAGAGGCGTGTGCTAGGCGGGGAGGGGTGCTCCTGCTGCCCCGCAAAATATTTGGGACCCCCATCTTGTAGAGAAAGCAGTGAAAGAACACTTTTTAAAAAAAATATTTTTAATTTTTTTTTTTTTTTGTAGGGGGGGAGACTTTAGGAAGCAAAGCACCCCACTCCCCCGCAACACACTGCTTCTGACCCCCCTAATTCCTCCTTTCTAAGGCTCAGAGTGGGGTCCCCCTCCATCCTCCGCAGCCGTCGGGGCGGCCCTACCCTGAGGGCGGTGGCGGTGGGGCGGGGGCGACCGCTGTTCCCCCCTCCTTTCCTAGCGAGGGGAGGGGGCCGGGGAAGGGGGCGGCTTCCTCGCGCCGCTTGCAGGGCTCTGCGTGGCTGCTAGAAGGCGTCCGAGCCCCGACCCACCCGCGGCACATCCTCGGCGGCACAGGCGGGAGCGAAACTTCCACGGAGCCCGACCCGGGGGGGCTCTGATGGAACTGGGGAGGACAGGTAAGCTGTGGGGCTGGGGGTGAGCTGTGGGGCTGGCGGTGAGGTCGGGTGGGATGGGGAGGAGGGAATCCTTCGTGGAGATGGTGATGGTGACAAGGAGGATAATGGCATTTGGGGTGGGTGTGGGTCTGGGGGGTTCTGCGCTTCTTCTCCCCACGAGTTTGGGGTGCAATGCTGGGAGGGAGGGATGCGTCGGAGCTGTGCTGTCCTCCTTTGCGTTTCTTGGCTGCCTCGATTTTATTTATTTTCCTTTGGAATTGTAAAGTTGGGGTCGGGTTTAGAGTGCAGACAGGCAGCACAGAGCTCGGCCGGACCCCAAACTTGGGTGGGCTCGGGGGGCACTCGGCCTCCATTCCCTCTCGGATGGGAAGTGGGCGGAGAGGAGTGGAGAGAGGTGGGATAAGGGACAGTGAGCTGTTGCAGAGTGAGATCTCTGCTTTGTCCGCTCCGAGGTTTAACGTTGGGGGAAATTTATTAATATTATTTTATTAATGGGGTTTGGGGTCTGATAGCTGGAACACGAAATATGTGCACATGGGGGAAGCCCTCTCCCCCTCAACCTTCAGCTGTGTGCTTGTTGCACGGCTCCTGCCCATCAGCTGCCCCAAAGCAGTGGTCTATAAGATCCCATAGACACTGCTTATATAGGGTTGGCTTTAGGGAAAGCATGCTCAAGGCGGGATATCCTCTCTGATTTTTGACCTTAATCATGAAATTATGGTGAGGATGGGAATGGATTATGGAGATGGAAGGGAACAGAATTTGTGTTTGGATGCAGAGAGGCAGAAGGCATCGAGGTGAACCCCGAAGAAATGGGAACTGTCGAGGAGAGCAGTAAAAGCCAACCAACCCCAATCCCCACAGGTTGTTTGTTCCTCATAAAATACAACTCTCCATAGCAGGAAGTTACTGCAAACATTTATCAATAATGAATGAATCTCCTGTAATAAAATACTCGCGTAATTAGCTACAGGCAAGTGCGTGCATTATGCCAAAGCCTTTTGCAACTCTTTGTTGGAAATTCAACTCAAACAGAAGAGCAAATAGTAAGAAATAACAATAATAATTAAAAAAGCAAAGCACCAGTCAGCCTTTCCACATCTTTTTTACACCATTTCTGAAATCCGAACTGTTACTCCTAAAATATACCCGATAACTCTTCGGTGAATTCAGAAGAGTCATTAACATTCAGCTTTAAGTGAATGTTAACAGTAAATAAAGAAATCTCTTGATTGTAATCGTCGCAACAAAGCAATAATAAAGCAGTGGGTGGTCATCAGTAATGATAAATGTATCATTATTACTGTGCGTTGGGAAAGGGGTTGAGAAAGTGCTACCGACTTTGTTAGTGGTGAGCGCGGTGGCAATTCGTTTCTTAGCCTAGGAAGAAAAAAAAAAGCCATATAATTTTATACACAATTTAGGTGAAAATAAATTTAAATCTGTATATTACATTTTTAATTTCAAGATAGTAATTAAAGCTGCTTCATTATATCTCCTCGGAAACTCTCAGCGCTCGTCGTAATTGCCTGATTGCACGAGCTGCTTTCTAAGACACCCAAGGTTACTGGGTTCTGAAAAGTGAATTATTCACTGACGTGATGAGTTTTCGCCCCATCGCGTCACGTTTTCCGGGAAGTTCCAATTCGTTGGTCCCAAACCCGGTGATGGAAGTTGGATCCGATGTTCCCTATGGGTCCCTTCCAACTTGGGATATTCTCTGATTCGAAGTTTGTTGCTCTTATAGACACTTACAACAGACCCGGTCCTGCTGGAAGATGCTCTGAGCACTTTAATTTATGCATTTGTAAGAAAAATCAATCGCTGAGGCGATTTTCGTTTGGGATATCTTTTTTCCCTACAAGGGTTAATTCACCCACATCCAAATTCCCGGCTTCCCCAGGCAGGACAAAAAACAAATCGCGTTTTTTTATTTTGAAGCACGGAAGAGCTCGGGGTGGGATGCGTCGCACCGCTCTGCTCCTCGTAGGAGGGGAATGAGAGCCGCAAATTGCAGTTCGGTGCCGGGGGCGGGGGGAGCCTTCCCCGGGGGGAGCGCTGAGCTCTGCACGTACCTTCACCTCCGTTCTGACCGCTCGGAGCGCACTGGGAAGTTAGCAGAGACAAAAGATGCTGTTTATTCCTCCTTTCTTCATTTTGCGCCGATTTTCAGCCGTCGGAGGGGTGGCAAACAGCCCCGAAACACCCCATCCCCAAACTCTGCCTGTGAATTAAAAGCGCCGGGAGGAGCTCGCGTTTTTCCCCGTTATCATCGTTATATGCGTCTTTCCGAGGCGTCCTCTCGCCACTAGAAAAACTCCGCGCAGCTCTCTGCCCTTTTGTTGTGCCTAGCTGCGTTATTCAGGAGCGGAGACAAAAGCCCGAAGTGATGCGATCTAAATGAGCTGAGGGCTTTTCCAGATGGGACCACCTCTATTCCAAATGCCCCCTCCTCTTTCTGCTTCATATTATAAAAAGCGATGACAAAAATAGTACTTAGCAAAGGGCTTCACTGGACACCAAACAGCGCAGCGAAATATATAGCCAAAAGTATTTTTAAAACCTCTTTTGCTACCTAAATTTTGTTGGAAAAAGGGGTTGAGAACGATACTTTGTGCTCTACTTTCACGGCTGTGAGTTTCAATGGGATGCGGAGGGGTGGGAGGAGGGGATGGATCCGTGCTGGGGGTGGTTTTCTTTGTGGTTTTTTAAGCGCACCGAGATTATCTCGTTCCTCGTGGGCTGTTCTCGTATTTAAGCGCTGGGGAAGTAAATAAAGGGCAGGAGAGTGGGATGAGGTGGGTTAAACTTGGCCGCTTCTCTTTGATGCTCCTTTTTTTTGCACGAAGCGATTCGCAGCGAAGTGGATGTGCTGCTTTCGCCTCGTTACCAAGGCAGAATCGAGACAGGGAAGAGAGGAAAAGGAGCCAGGACCGGTATTTGTCCCTTCCTGGCTTCTGAGAGAAGTTTGTCCGCTTACCCCTCTCCTCTCTAACCTAACCATTCCAAACGGCAAAGAACGAAATGAACGGGAGTCATAGGAGGCGGCAGCAGGACAGGAGCCCGGGGCGGCAGATCCACGGGGAAAGAGCACGGACACCCCCTCAAGCCGGGCTGCCCGCCCCGCTCCTCGCCGGGGGTGCAGGCTGGGCTCCGGCCCGCACGCGGAAGTGGCGAAGGGGTCGGAAGCGGACGGAGCGGCCGGGGAGGGCGCACCCGGCCCGGGGCCACCTGCGGGAGCCACCCGGTCCCTGGGCGGACGGAGCTTTCTGCTGCTAGCCGAGGTCAAGCCCTATCCCGTGCTATTCCATGAGGTTTCCCGACAGGCTTAAGCAGAGAGAAAAGTAGCGAAAGGTATAAAGTCGCCTCGCTGAAGGGGATCACCCCATTCCCAAGTCGTAGAGGTCCGCCGAGCCGGGGACGGTGCTGTGGGCAGTTCCCGGGTACCACGCGCTGCTCGGCACTCCCCTGTCCGTGGGGACTTGTGCACGCACAGCACAAGTCCCCATGGGTTTTAGTTTTCCGTACAGTATAAATTCGGGAAGCCCTCCAGTTTCTCCCACGGATTGCAAAGAGGCAGCGAGCAGGTGACCAAACAACTTTACTTAGCTTTTCTTTTGATGACGGTGAAGTGAAAGGCAGGCAATGACTAACGACTTCGCACCGAGTTTGAATTTCAGCCCCTCTCAGGCTGCGAGGCCCGAGCTTGGGGTGGGGGCTTCGTTGAAGACGCAACGCAAAACCCGCGCATCCCTTTCTTTTGCTTCTCCTCCATCGCCGGGGCACAGAGCCGGGGCCGAGGCTCTCTCCATCCCCGATTCTCCCAGGAACCGTCGGGGCAAAGCCCTCGGGGGCCCCCACCGCTCCCCGGCGGCGGCCGCTGCGGGGAAGAGCGCGCCGAGAGCCCGCAGGGAGCTGGCGGCTCCTCCCGGTCCCCCCCGGTGACAGGGAGGGAAGAGAGAAAGGGAGATTTTCTCCTCGACGTTGTCATAGATCAAGCGATGCGTGACTCGGGTTTAAGCAATGAAACAATTGGAATCAATTAGCTGGCGGAGAAGAGTTTGGAAGTGTAAAATTCGCGTCAGCCCGGTTAGGAAGCATTGATTAAAATGTCACCGGTGTGAGGTCACGGCCACGGAAAGCAGCGGGCTCCGCGCAGGAGAGACTCGGGAAAAAATGGGGGGGGAGAGGGGAAAAGGGGGAGCCTCTGTGAGACAGGGAGTGGAGTTTAATAAGAAGTGACAGAAGTAATAAGGAGAGATGGAATCTTTTTTTTCATTTTTTTTTATATGTATATTTTTTTTAGCGAACGGGGGGGCTTCGCCGTTTTGATGCCCGGTGGAAAAAGGAGTGGAGAGAGTTCGGGGATCGCCGTGGGTGTCTCTGGGACAGATCGGCGCTGAGATTTTCGCCTGGACAGGTGGGAAAAGGAAGGGGAAATAAAGTGTAAATGTCACGTTTACGTGATATTTGGGGTTGGTATTGCTTGCGTGGATGGAGAGGAATGCAGAGATGGTTGCGGGTTTGTAAAAAGGAAAAAATTGGAGGGGTCTTAGGAAACATCGCATAGTCCAGATTTCCACCCGAGGAGAGAGCTTGGAATTTTTTCTCTGTTTTTTAGCCGCTCCCTCAGCTTTTCCCACTGATCGGCACCGCAGCGAGAAGAACGTCTTGAAATATCCACTTTTTTTTTTTGCTGCACTTTATTCACCTGCTTTGGAAAAGAAAATAAGAATAAGGACCTGCAGACTATTTGCAGGAATTTTTGATTTTTTTTTTTTCTCTAGTTTGGGGCATCATGCAATTAGAAAATTGCATTTGCGCCGCGTTATGAGTGAGATCAGGTTTGGGGAATGGCAGTTTTGAAAGAGGAGAACACATCAGCACTCTCGCCTGTGTGTGGCACGGCTGCAGCTGTTCGGGGCTGGAAATCAACTTTATTTCACCCCCTTTATCTTTTCTCCCACCCCGTAATTTGTAACAATATTTGAAAATACTGACTGAGAAAAGACGTGGGTTTTACACTGAGGGAGTATGTTCAGTTTCTTGGAAGCAACGTCGCTCATGTTGTGGGGGAAAAAAAGGGGGGGGGGGAGGGAAACAAAAAGGAAAGGGAAAAGAAAAAGAAAGGGAAAGAAAAAGAGGGGGGAAAAGAAATGAAATGGGAAAAAGAAGGAAAAAACGGGGGAAAAAGAAAGGAAAGGAGAAAAGAGAAAGGATAAAAAAAGAAAGGAAAGGGAAAAAAAGAAAGGAAAGAGGAAAAAAGAAAGGAAAGGGGAAAAAAGAAAGGAGAATAGAGGGAGAAGAAGGAGTGGAAAAGAAAGGGAAAAAAAAGAAAGGGAAAAAAAGAATGGAAAGTGGAGGGGGAAGAAGGGAGAAACAAGGAAATGGAAAAAAAAAGGGGAAAAAGGAGAGGAAAGGGGGAAAAGAGGGGAGAAGGAAAGAAAAAAGAAAGGGAAAAAGAAAGGGAAGTGAGGAAAAAAAGAAAGAAAAGGAGGAGGAAAAGAAAGGAAAGGGAAAAAAAGGCAAAAGAACAGCCCCCTTTCCACCGCCCCTTCCCAAGCCCCCCCGTCCCGGCTCGAGGCTCTTCAGGACGCGCTGAGAGCTGCGCGGTGCCCCGGGGCCCCGACGGGGCGTCCCGTCCCCTTCTCGTCCGGGGAGGACCGGAGGGAGGGATGGGGGGCGGTGAGGGGGGGTCCGGCCCTGTCCACCCCCCCGGGTTCTGACGTCACCGTGCCCACGGGGGGGGGCGGCTCCCAGAGAAGCGCGTAGCTCCGCGCTGCCGCCGCCTCCTCCTCCTTTTCCGTGCGCGGAGCTCCGCGGAGAGGGCAGGGGCCGGGAGGCCGCGGGGATGCTCTTCCACTCCGGCGGCGGCCCGCGGAGGTAAAACGGGGATCGGACGGAGAGGTGGGAATTGGGGCGGTGGAGCTGTGGGGCAACCGGGGGGTGCGGTGGGGCACGATCCTCACCGCACTTGGGGGATTTATGGGGATACTGAGTGGAATGTGCATGGTAATGCAAAGGCAGTGAGTAGGGAATGGGGCGGGAGGAGCGGAGAAGCACTCAGTAGGAATCAGTCTTCCCAGAGATCGCTTTAGAACAGGGCTCTGCGCGCTCCCTCCCAGCAAAATCAAGAGAGGGAATTTAGGGAGCAGGACAGCTTGGGAACACATTCCCCTTCACCCTGCCCTCCCCCTTCCTCCTCCCCTTCCCTTGACGGGGCCCCCACTTGGCGGCTTGGTGTCCCTCTTTTTCTGCCCTGCTGACGGCTCCATGTCTCTCATTCTCCACACAGCTGGAGCACAGCAGCCCCCCTGGCACTGAAGAGATGGCGACCAGCCCCCTGCCTGCTCCCACGGACATTTTGCTGCCATCTCCATCCGGCGCATATCCACCGGACCCCATGAGCCAGCAGCAGCGTGCTGGCCACGCCGCCATGAAACCCAACCAAGTGGGGCAGGTGATCCTCTACGGCATCCCCATCGTCTCGCTGGTGATCGATGGGCAGGAGAGGCTGTGCCTGGC
>NC_034438.1:1822110-1831138 GCF_002078875.1 Numida meleagris
GCTGAGGGGGTACAGAGAGGCTATGGGTGTCAGGCATGCAATGCCATTGTAACACTGCACTGCAAATACTGCCTATTTTTTGAAAAGTTGAGTTCTATAAACTATTTCCAAACCATCTGAAGCTGTATTTGTTTTAATAAGAAACGTGAGCTCTAATAGTAGGTGATTTGGGTGGGTTTTTTTTTTCAATACCTAAAAAATTGTTTGGCAGGCATTTCAGGGAAACTTCTGACTAGAAGCAGTGAGCCACATCCTTAGTTCATTTACTCATAAATATACATCCAGATTAACTCTGGAAATATTGGTGCAATTACTGTAGATTTACGGTATCTTGCAGAGGGTTGGAAGCAGCGCGGTGCGTCGTATGTATGAAAAACTGGATGTTCTTTATGGAACTAAGTGGTAAAGCACTGGATTCAGAAGTTAATGACATAGAATTTATTACTTATTTGCAAAAAAAAAAAAAAAAAAAAAAGCAAAGAAATTGGAAGTTGAAATGAAGGTGAATTTTCAAATGTGGGACCCAGTACTGTGGATTGATAGCTAAGTTTGCATGTGAGTACATGGATGTGCACGACAGATAACTGGAGACGGGCAGTAGGGTTGAGCCCTCATTTTCTATTCGTCTCTTTTCTGCTATTAATAAAGAGTTCAGGAGACTTCTCTGGGTTATTAAAAGAGGGTGAATCTTGTTTAAATTCTTTGATTTTCGCATGTCTCAGAATTTGGTGATATGGTTTCTCTGTTTTCTTTTGTGTTTTTTTTTTTAAGCCTCATCTTCCTGAATCTTACCCTCCATTTAAAACAACCCCGAAGTTAGTAATTATCCAGCCCTCATGTCTCCAGAATAAAGTTATGAAATAATTCCCAGAAATATCCTGAGGCTCAGACCAAAAGCAATTGATTTTTTGTATGAAACATTGCATATTTTGTAAGCAAAGCGCTGTTTTTAAATGTTTAGTTTGAAATCCTGAACCCACATTCTCGTCCTGAAGCCTCTAAGTACTACAGTGCAGATATTTTTAAGTCAGATGTCCATATTTTGAACTTTAAATGGAAGTTATAAACTAGGCTTTATCTGTGCAAAAATAGAACTAGTTTGTTTTAAAGTTAAGCCACTTGGAGGGCAAATTAACATTTGAAGCTCTGGATTTTGCAAGATGTGTAACTCAGCCCCGGTACAGAAAAACACTTGAATATACTGATTACATTTTTAAAAATAGGCATACTTTCCAAAGTCTTGCTTAGCCTATTGATTATTTATCCCCAAAATGTGGCATGAATATTCAAGATGCATGAATATTTTCAGTAAGAGTGTGTTTTCGAGGGATTTATTCAGGAAAAATGTACAAACTGCATGTCTTACAGCAAGTCATTAATTGTAAATACAGATGGAGCCTTTGGAGCTCTCCTAGTCTGCCGTTTCACATCTGCCTGTAGTTTTTGAATGAATATATATTTGGACACAGAAGATACCAACACTGTCATTACTATGGTCTTTGTGTCTGAATAACATGTTCTCTCCAGTAAAAAATAATGGAGCACTTTGAAGTTGAGGTCCTGGTAGACTGTCGGTGCTGCATCTTTTTTTTTTTTTTCCTCCACGGATCATAGAATCACAGAATCATTAAGGCTGGAAAAGATCACTAAGATGTCCAAGCCTGACCTCAACCCACCCCCACCATGCCTACAGACCATGTCCCCAAGTGCCACGTCTCCATGGTTCTTGAACACCTCCAGGGATGGCAACTATTTTTCTAAGAAGAAATTATTCCTAACACCCAATGTGCAATGGACGGATGTTCACATTCCAGATTAAGAATGCCATTTGTGTAACCTCAAAATATAATCCACCTTTACTCCAGATAAAAATACCTGCAGAAAGAATACCTAATCAGAAAGAACAGAGGTACCAAAGTGGCTTTGGACACTTTGCCCCTTTCTACCCCTAGACAGCAGACTTAGGTACAGTTAGATTTTTGGCTAAATTGAAACCAAACGTCTCTGAAAGCAAACCTGGATGCCCACATATCTGTAGGTCTGCACAGCTTTTGTTTTCCATGCTGCTGAACACAACTTTGTGCATAGACAAAGCCCAAGAGAATTCTGGTGGAGCTATTAGGAGTGGAAGTGATTTTTTTGTAGACTGATTAAAATTAGTTGGGCTTTCTGTTTGTTTGTTTTTAAACACCTATTTAGCTCTTAATTAACATTTAAGAGAAAGGAAGCTGGTTAAATATTCAATACCTCCTCCCTTTCAATTAAGGTATAACAGTACACAGCACTTGATGAGGCCTCTGGGAAGTATGGAAAAACAGAAGAGCAGACTCCTGATTATCATTTTGAGGGGGACTGGGAAGGTGAAACTCATCCGATTGTTGTTATTATTGCCATTAACAATAATAATGTCGAGGCCCTTTTATGAACAGCAGAAAGCAGTTTAAGAATGAGGTTGATTCTTTAAAACATAGATGCTGGGATTTGCATTTAAATACCTTCACTTTTCCCATCCTGTTCTTTACTTATTTTGGAGGCAAGGATGGTAGATATTTATAGTTTAATGATTACCCTTCCTAAACTTAAATTCTTCCTTTTTGATTGTGTGTTCTCATTTATTCCAGATTTATCTAACAAAATACTTACTTTATTAACAATCCTGCTTAAGACTGCATTATGTTAAAAAAAAAAAATTAATTTTACATCATGGGAATGCTTAAAAGCATGGCTCAAAAAGTGATATATATTTTTCTTTTTGTTTCTTTTGCTTCTTTTAATTTGAGAGACAGCTCACCCGTAGAAAATGCTTTGTTCATATCAAATATCATACAATAATGATTTTTTTTTTTAATAATTGTGTTATGTAAACAGATTTAAATGGCACTACTGGCAGCAAGTATCAGTTGTGTAAACATGTACGCCTGAATGAGTTTATATTTATTTTTATTTTTAAATAAAGAAATAGGAAGAGAGAGCAGATGCTGAAGCGCACAGCTATTGGATGCATTTCATGGATTATGACTTCAAGGTTTACTGGACATAAGAATGCATTGATTTTTAAAAACAGAAAGACATGTTTTCCAAAAACATTTCTGATTGCATAGGAAACAAGACTTTCCAATTCAACTTCACAATTAGCTCGCTGTAGTGACCTGCCATCAGTGCACTGTGAATGTGAGCTTTTGAGCAGCTGCTGTCTTACCTGTTGTGTTCAGTGCTAGAGCTTTTCATTTTCACCCAACCCAAGACATTTTCTCTGTGACCCTTTCAAATACGTAAGTAAATGAGGAGATTCACATATGTCTTCCTTGTAGTTATTCGACAGTAGTTAATGGTGTGCACTTAGCGGCTGGACAAAAACCAAGAATTAGTCCAATTAGTTCAATAATCGCCTCCTTACCAAATATTTTCTTAATTATTGAGAGTCCTTTTATACTTCAACTTTAAGTAATAGAAAATCTCCCATTAATTTCAGTGAGAGTGGTATTTTGTCATTTAAAAACCTGTTCCCTGGCTTCTTTCAAAACCTAGTTCATAGAAACTACAGGAAAAAAATCAGATTTTCAGAGGATAATTAAAATAAACCCTTAAACTCTAAGAAGCCAGTACCAGGAAAAGTGTCTTTGGTCTCAGATAGGGCTTGTCATGTTTGTGAATGACGTCTGGATGTTGTAGAGAAACATTAATCCTACTCTATCTTTTTTTTTTTTTTTTTAATTATTTTTTATGCTCCACATTCTCTGAAGCAGTTGCATAGTAAAGACAATTCTGATGAAAAGTGATATTGGTAAATCAATAAATTTTTTCCTTTCTTTTTTTAAGGTGAACACACACAAGAAACCAATTCACCTCACTCGCTGAAGAAGGATGTAGAAAACATGGGGAAAGGTAAAATAAATCAAGGTCTTTTCCGTTATAAAACTGCTCTTTGTTTTAATAGAATATGAGGATAATAGGGGGCATTTTTGTTCTACACCATATTTTAAGCTTGTCAAGTAACATATGAATAATATATGGACCTTTGGGCGGATATAATTGAGATTAATGCATATATATCAATCAATACATGACACTGTAATATAATACTTTAAAATAATATATTACATTGATTTATATTCATGGCTTTCTGCACAAAATCTATCGTATGTCTATGCAACACTTTTTTTTATAACTGCTAAAATATTTTGTCTTATCGTAATGAATTGCTCAGTGACTGTTCTCTTAAGAATTATTTCCACAGATTAGTAACACCACTTTTCTTTCTTTTTCTTAGAGGAACTCCAGAAGGTTTTGTTTGAGCAAATCGACTTACGGAGGAGGCTGGAGCAGGAGTTCCAGGTGTTGAAAGGAAACGCTTCTTTCCCAGTATTCAGTAAGACACATATCTGTGGTTTTGGTATTTCTTGAGAGCTGCTGTTTGTCGTTGAGTTATTAAAAACAGGAGAGGAATGTCCTCAGTTGTGTGGCCAGGATTTTTGGCTGAGGTTGATGGCACTTCCACTGTGGCTTTTCAGGCTGCCAGCACAGGCCATTTGCAGGAAAAATCTAGATATCTCTTCTGGTGTGCATTTTAAAATGAAATGGACAATTAGAAGGGTTTTCATGAAATTACCAGATAGTTGAACTGCAGGCACAAGGAAATAGTAAAAGACCTAACGATTAGAAAAAATGTGCATTCACACAGAAGTTAGCTTTTTGCTAACTTCTCTTAACTCCTGCATGACTGAAATACCTGACCAGCCCTCTGTTTGGTTTCCTGGAGCTTTCTGAAGAGTTCAGAAGCTTTCCGCTCTGTTAGAGCTCCGAGTTCCTTCCTAACAACTCCAGGAACAAAACCCAACTTTGCCAGTACCCTAGTTCAACAGACACCTCTGCTGCAAGCTGAGGAATAGTTGGATCACAAGAAGAGGGAATACAGATTGTATTTTCCTGTTATTTAAAGAAAATACATTTTTCTACTTTCTGTAGATAAGGTAAATTCAGAGAAGCAAGGAAGTGCAAGGCACGTCTCTGGAAATGACTCCATCTTTAGCTCAAATCTCGAAAGCTTCATAAATAAAGAAGAGCCTGAAGTGGTATAGATATTAATGAAAGGAGATAACCTCATCCTTCGGTATAAATTCAGTCATTACGTGGGTTTGAGAGTGAGGTAATTTTCAAATAATTTGTATAGATCAAAATGCTTGATGTGTGGTATTGGTAAAATGGCATCTTGGAGTTTTGCCATTCGGGTCACTCGTTTATCCTTTTGTTCTTCTACAGTAAAATTAATGCTCTGTCATTGCCATGTAAATAAACACTGCAATTAAACCACATGAAATACAATTCAAATAAAAGAAAAGAACATATACGGCCGACCAAGGAAGTGGCAACTGGGTATGCCGACTTGAAAAATATGTGGTTTCAACATACCACAAAGTAGTGGTCAATTTTCTTCAGGATTAAAATAGAAAACAGATAATGTGCTATAAACAATATATGTAAGTGACCGTAAAACCTATTTACAGATTTAGATTTACCAAAAAAACCCTCCTCCACATATAATAAAACAAGAAAATGGGTCTTTGTCAAGCAAGTAAGTGTAAAATCTGAGATAAGTGCGGTTTGTCCTCTAGAGCAGTGTGTGTTGCACTGAAAGAGATGGGGCTGCTGCTTCAGGTCAGGTGTTAGAAGCTATTTATCTTGCAGGTTTCCCTAGTAAAGTCTCTAGCTGTCTGTGATGGTGCTGGATAGGAAAGAGCTAGGGAGAGAAATCATAGAGAACCCAACTAAAGGAGAGAAGTGCCTGAAAACCAACTAAAGAAGGTACAATTAAAATCATACTGGTGGAATTCTCATGGCTTGGAGACACGTGGGGCTGTAGGAGTGAGAGAAGAGCAGGCTTGCATCCCAGTCTGGCTCACGGCAGCAGTGGGGCAGAGGGCTGAGGGCCGTGGGGACTGGACCTCTGTCCGCCCCCGAAGGTGCTGAAGGCAGAATCCTGAGCCGGTTTTACCTCTGATGTGGACCAGCTCACGTTTTGTCCGGCTGCATTTAACGACGTGGTAGTAAAACAGCAGAAATGTAGGCTGGATACTTAAAGTATTTAAGTTTGTGTTAAGAAAACTCTTTAAATATTCATCTCTTTTCTCCTGGGTATTGCTCATGGCTTTGTCTGTAAGCGTTTAGTCTCAGATAAATGCCAACAGAAGAAAAAAAAAAAAAAAAAAAAAGGCGTTGTCCTCATGATTAACCGCATTTGCACAGTGAGTTTGCAGAGCAGGACTGAGCAGGATTTCTGAGTTGTTCGTACTGAGCCCATGAAGAGATGGTCAGGGAGGAAAGGAGATGAGGAGCATATCTTTGTATAGCCTGCTCCTATTGAAATGAAACTGGAAGAGGACCTATGGAGTAACTAGCACAGTGACAACAGGCCGTTACCTTTTGTCCTGCATGGCTATTCTGGTAAGCAACAGAGGCCTGTATTCTTTTTATTTTCAAGTTGGAGAGGAAAAAATAGGCTGAAAAAAATGAAATCTGAAGGAATTCCTTAAGATGTCATTGCATTCTTTTCAGTGTAGCCACACTGGATGGCTGCTGGTTTCAGCTAGACAAATTTTCTCTCCGTTTGTTTTCCTGATATTTTCTCACCATCCTGCACTACCTCCATGCCTCTTAAGTAATATCCTTTGCTTTTCATTTAGATAGGACCTAATTATTGTGTTAAAGACAACAGAGCTCTGCCCCCCTTGTAGTTTCTTCCAGCCCTTTCTGGTGCCCATACCTGATGGGTATAAGTCTCCTTTCCCCCAAGGCAAGGCAGCTCCTGCCTCTCCACCGTGACGTGCTCTCTGTCTTCTTGCTTCTGCTTTTGGGTTTGAGAACGTGGTGAACTTGTGGGGCTCTGCAGGGAATGAGCGTGTACCCAGAACCACACAGAGCATTGACAAGGACTGCATTTCTCACCTGGGATCAAATCTTTCCATTGCAATTTCAGTATCTCTGTGACTCCCATTACTGTCCTATCAAAGTATCCCACAGTCACTTAATCTATTAATCCTCCCAACGCTCCAGGCAGATGAAGCATTGCTATTATTCCTTATTTACTGGTGAAGAAAGGAAGCATGGAGAGACACATGCACAGTGCCTGGAGAGCAGATATTGAACTCAGGCTCCATGAGTTCTGGAGCCATGGCCCAACAGCCAACATGTCTGTTGAAGTTTTTTAATTAACAAATAAAATAAATAAGCCATTCTGGCTGCTTTGGCCTTGCAGTACCCTTTGGCAAACCCCTACCAGAGCTGAAAGGTTGTGCCATAACCCAACTAACTGGGAAGATGTGATCTGACTTTCAGTGACTTTTTCCCATCTGAGTTCCACGTCACTCTTTAAAGAAATTTGAGTTGCATTCAAAGTTGTCAGCACAATGTTGTAAACTACAAATCAAATCCTGCATCCTTGAACGCTTTCTGTTCTCACATCCTGGACGTCCCCATTGACGTCAACAGATTTATACCAAAGCAAAGCAGCTTTTGCTGTTATCTCCAGTTCTTGCAGGAGCTTGACTGATGACTGCAGAGTCTGGCCCACTGAGAACATCACTGTGGGCACAAATGTTAGCAACAGAAACTTAGGAGCCTACATCTGCACACTGGGGGAGGATGGAGCTGGATCTGTTTTTTTTCCAAAGGTTTTTTCTCATCAACAGTGCCTCCTACTAGATAAGAAGTTTTTGTTAAGCGCATCTTTCAGAGAAGCTTTGGTGTGCTTCAGCTGGGTTTGGATTTATACAAATTTTGCTATGGCCTCTAATTACTGCATCTACTTTTTTTCCCCTCTTAATAGATAATTTTCAAGATCAAATGAAACGAGAGCTCGCATACAGAGAAGAAATGGTGCAGCAGCTACAAATCGTGAGTCTATATCTTCTACTAAAAATGTTATGAACTATCACTTTGATTTTTTAAGTACACCCTCAAGTTTTTCCTCTGCAAGCCATGTAGATGTAATATTACAGAACTCACATTCGCTTATGCTTAGGAACATGTTAGCATGCGGTTCTTAACTGGTTTAGAGCCTAATTACCTGGAGATTTACTTTCATACCATAACCAGATGGGTCTTCATCTTTCAACTCAATGGAATATGCTGACTGAACACCGAGGCAACAGCTTTTCTGAGTCAGGCTTGCCAAAAATCCCCACTTGTCTGAATCAGCTCTCTGCTTGAGAATCTCAATTTTCCTCATGCTGAAGATGGGAGGGGTCGTTGTCTTCTGGTGCTGTCATTTTCTACGTGATGGGTTAGGACATAAAAATAAAGCTGAAGGCCACAATTGTCAAGCGTGTGTATTGTGCTCCGAGGCATTTAGAGTGGCCTTATTTTTAGAGCTCTGTGCTCCCTGTTCCTGCTGACTTCAGAGATTTCAATGAGAGATGGAGGGTGTTGGAAGGAGGTTGTTTCATGGAGAAAATCAACTCCAGACCATTTTTGGAGGGTTTTTTCTGCTGCTGGTCTCCACTCTTTAACGTGTCCTGTTGCTACTGTGTTCCCTTCATCTCCCAGTACCTGGCAGGGAGTTCCATTGGAATCCCATTGGCCTTCTTGGCTTATGCCATGGATGAATTAAATCTTTTGGTTCAGGATACAATAAAAAAGCAGGATTTATTTTGATTTATTTTGTCTGTTGCTTTTAACAGAGGTAGGTTGTCTTGGTTTGTATGTATCTGGAACACTGCAGCACTGCTTTCACAAAGCTGCCCACGCTTCATTTTCTTGTTAGCACAGGCACGCAAAGAGAAAACATGAAATCTTTAATGCATACTCAAATCTCAGTTTTACTTTCAGCTTCATAGGTATGTAGGATTAAACACAAAATGTACTGGCTTAGCTAGCTACAGAATTTGGCTTAATCATTTTTATTTTTAAGACTATATGAATGAGTTGGTTTGGGTTATTTCTTTTCTTTTCTTTTCTTTTCTTTTCTTTTCTTTTCTTTTCTTTTCTTTTCTTTTCTTTTCTTTTCTTTTCTTTTCTTTTCTTTTCTTTTCTT